>NC_053025.1:71388551-71478868 GCF_003073215.2 Triticum urartu
ATTGGTTATCTTTGCAAGTCTCTTCGAATTATCCGTTTGGTTTGGCCAACTAGATTGGTAGTTCTTGCCATGGGAGAAGTGCTTAGCTTTGGGTTCGATCTTGCGGTGTCCTTTCCCAGTGACAGAAGGGGCAGCAAGGCACGTATTGTATCGTTGCCATCGAGGATAACAAGATGGGGTTTATTTCATATTGGATGAATTTATCTCTCTACATCATGTCATCTTGCTTAAAGTGTTACTCTATTTTTAACTTAATACTCTAGATGCATGCTGGATAGCGGTCGATGAGTGGAGTAATAATAGTAGATGCAGAATCGTTTCGGTCTACTTGTCACGGACGTGATGCCTATATACATGATCATGCCTAGATATTCTCATAACTGTGCTCAATTCTGTCAATTGCTCAACAGTAATTTGTTCACCCACCGTAGAATACTTATGCTCTTGAGAGAAGCCACTAGTGAAACCTATGGCCCCCGAGTCTATTCTCATCATATCAATCTCCATCACTTTAATCTTGCTTTGCTTTCTTACTTTTCCTTTTACTTTTCACTTTGCATCTCTATACCAAAAATACCAAAAATATTATATCTATCAGATCTCACTCTCGTAAGTGACCATGAAGGGATTGACAACCCCTAATCGCGTTGGTTGCGAGTAGCTATCGTTTTGTGCAGGTACGAGGGACTTGAGCGTGGCCTCCTACTAGATTGATACCTTGGTTCTCAAAAACTGAGGGAAATACTTACGCTACTCTGCTGCATCATCCCTTCCTCTTCGGGGAAATCCAACGCAAGCTCAAGAGGTATCAGCCGCCCGCCCGCCATCCGCCCTCTTTTAATTTTGGGTCGGCAGTACGCCCGACGGGTCGACCCATTTCATGACCGCTCGCGTTTTAGATCATGTCGTCGCCCTGGTTTTGGTGCTCCAGCCCACAGGCAAGGTTCGCGCGCGCGGGGGAAAGCGGCCTAGCGCGCGCTGGTTTTGGCGCTCCAGCGCGCGGGAAAGGTTCACGCACGCGCCGCGACCGGCGCTCGTTAGAAAGAAGGTGCTCCCTCCACACTCTGTCCGCCACCCACTCTCACTGCCTCTGCGCCACCATGTCGATCCGCCGCCTGGGCGCTTCAGATTTTCGCGGAGTTCGCGAGTGCCGCTCCGGCGCCTTCTCCTCCGAGATCTGGTTTTGCGAGAAACGTCTCATCCTCGGCACCTTCGACACCACAAAGGAGGCGGCCCGCGTGCACGACGTGGCGGCGTGGCGCCTCCTGAGGCCTCGTCGGGATATGAATTTTCCCAACGTGTTGAGCCAGCGGGCACAGGATCTGGCGCCTCTCCCGCGGCTTTTCACCGACGAGGATCGTCGTGTCATCCGGAGGCGGCAACGTCGCCTCGCCATCGTGGAGAAGGACGTGGAATCCTTGATGGTGTGCCGCGGAGGCTTCCCGTAGGACATCGTCGACGAGCGCCAGTTCTACAAGCAAAGGAGGTTGGAGAGGGACGCGAGGAGGAGGGAGCGAGCCGCCTATCGGGAGGACAAGCGTTCGCGGAAGTAGGCAACTCAATTGAAACTGAAGCTACGAGAAACGTTGGGTTGGGACTTTGAAGACTAACAGCATGCTGACGCCTACATTAAGACATCGGAGGAGGACATTACTGAGTCGGAGTCAGAAAGCGACGAGTAGTGATCTTTTCTTTTATCTGTGTATGCTAGAACTATCAATGTATCCATCTTTATCTGAAAAAATGGCCGGCGGCCTCGGCGACGTAGCAGGCGGGCGAGGCTGTGAATCCAATGTGCCACCGACCAGCGGGCCCGGTGAGGAAATAGGGCGAGCGCGTGCGCGTCCGTCTTGTGTCCGCGCTGACGCAAATCAGGCAAAAAATGGGCCGGGAATGGGTCGGCAGGCGGACGAAAGCGGACGCGCGTCCGTTTGGGTCGGCGCGTTGGGCCGGCTTTTTTGTCCGCGTTGACCCAAACGGATGGCCGCGGACGAAATGGGTCGCCCCATTGGAGTTTCTCTAATCGACTTCGACTGCGTCACACAGTCACTTTGGCAAGCCGATGTCATCGTCCCAATCGGCCTAAATCGGCTCGTGTGATCACCTTGTTAGTCGAATTGCCATACTGACATGTTCGGTTGCCTCGGGACTTCGGCATCGCTGAGGGAGCGCTACCTCATCGAGTGTTCGACAACATGCCATATTTATTTCATTACTCACTTTGCATAAATTATTAATCATGCATCCTTTTTAAAAAATATTATTATTATTACTATTATCTCCGGCTTGCACTATCTTCTGCGCCCAAGTAAATGATCCGGATTGGGCAACGCTGTCACCTTGGCGAATCGACATACCACGTCACCTCGGCTAGACCGGAGGCTTCGTCATCACTTCATTAACCCACGCCGGGTACTTCGGCATCACATTGCCGGCCTGCATCGGCCGTGCTATGTCGCCACTTCGGAGTGTCGAGCTCTTTGCTCTACCACCTCGGGACCGGCTTGGGGGCTGGGAGCTCATCCCGCCGTAAGCTCGGACCACGTCATCAATACCGAGCACATTAACCAGCTAAGTTGCTTTCATGCTCAAAAACTTTTAGTTTTCAATTTTGTTCGGTTCGACCAAGCATTATACTTTTTTGGCAAAAATTTTTTTGTGAAAAACCTCCTTGTCAAAACTTTGTTTGTGACACACAAATTCAAATGCCCTGTTTACTTGGGGTCTTCCTTTATGAAGCCTTTCCTCTTGCATATAATTATACTTGTATGGCTTCGTTCCTTATTCGTGTATTACGCCACAATATGCACCATGTTGACTTAAGTGTTCCGCAAGCTGGGTTGCCTTGCTCCTGTGTTTACCCCTACGTTCCCGATTGTTTGGCTAGGGAGTAAAGGGAGCACCTCTGCGATTGTCACGATCGGGTCATCCGAGCTCGGATCTCAGACTGGGTGAAGCCGAAAGCTAGCGCTCTTATTGTTTTCAATCATGGTCGGCACACAACGGAACTCATGAGTACAAAAATCTATGGCACAAGTATCATAGTAACAATGAACAACCGAAGAAAGGTATCGATGGGGGTACTATTTTCTTCGAAGATGCTTCTTACACTTCGTCAGTAATATAGCATAAGTTCCCTGAGGGCGCTTTGTCTGTTACAGCCTTATGGCCTGATTGCCTAGTTATCGTAAGCACCGTCGATATTCTCGACAGGTGGAGTACATAACACTTTTCGGCCCTTGACCGAAGAGGGAGAAGTCGATGGTCGGTTAAGACGCATTTAAAAGTTCGGGTGAACACATATATGATATAAGTACTTCGGTACATACAATCATTATACATAAAATTCTTTTACCCAAGTTTACTGGGGGCTCTTAAATTTATATGAGCCGTTTTATAGTAAATGTGTTTTCTTCCTAGTCGTTGCAAAATCTTTTTCTATCACTCATTTTTTGACGCGAGTGTGTGGTCAATAGCCGGATAGCCCATTTTCTCTCTAGTGATCGCTCGACTTTCGTTTGCTAAACTGGTCTAACGAGCAGTACTTCGCCTTCGGGATAGGAGGTTGCAGCCGTAGGATGACCCGCTTGAAGTCTTGAGATCGGATGTGTCATATTAATGCACGACAGAAGCACAAAAGTAAGACCAATTTTCGGATTGGCACCAAATGACTTGATTTAGTTCGGGCGTAAAGTTTTTACTGAATTTTTTGGGTTTTTCAAGCCTATGGCACTTTTAAACTATTTGTTTGTTTCCAGCATAAGTCACGTAGTGCAGAGCTGGACACCTTTAGAGATTCGGCACAAAAATTCTTGGATATTGCTATATATGCATTGGTTTCGAATTGTGTCTTTGGTCAATAGTTGGGTTGCCCGGCTCCTGTGCTTGCCTCCTACGTTCCTCTTTGTTCGGCTAGGTGTGCAAAGGGAGAACCACTACGATTGTGCTTCCAGCTCGAATGGTTAAGCACCTCAGTGGAGAAAGCCGAAAACTGACTATCACAATGGGCGTAAACTGGTCAGCGATCCGATGACGGTATCAAACTATAGATCGATACCGATTACCCCATGTTAAATGATGGGCCTTTCATAACATTGGCCAAAGTGATAATGGCTAGACTTCGGTCGGTGCCGAACACTAACCGGGGGCTCATAGCTAGCTTCCCTAGTTTAAAGCTCCTATGACTAGGTGAAAGTTATAAAGCCCGCATATTTGATTGCCTCGTTTCTGCTAACACAACCGCCTTCGGGCACCGAGACGTCGGCTAAGGGTTGTCTTGTTATTGCGGAAACACCCTGCGTAGCATCTACAAGGGGGTGGAAGCCGACGATGGGCCACTTTCAAGTGATAAACGGTCGCAATGGAGTCAAAATAAATATATCATTGGCATTCATATTTTATATACGAGGGCTACCTTCCATAATCATCGTTATAAAGCCATAAATATGCATCAATTTGACTTAAGATTTTAGCCAAGCTGGGTTGCCTGGCTCCTGTGCTTACCCCTACGTTCCCGATTGTTCGGCTAGGCGGTAAAGGGAGCACCTCTATGATTGTTACTACCAGGTCATCCGAGTTAGTACCTCAGACTGGGTGAAGCCGAAAGCTAGCGATCTTAAAGGATATAATTGGTCGGTAACGATGGAAGTGAAAATTTTGGTTCATTAATACCATAGAGTTGGGGAACTTTCCCCGAACTAAATCCTCAATATTTTCCTCCCACATTCATTGGAGGTGAGGTTTCATGATCATGATCAGCATGACAACCCAAAGAAAGGAACCGATAGCGGGATTATTTTCTTTGGAAGATGTTTCATATCTCTCCGCGTACCTTTGTTTATAAAACTGTATGGCCGGATTGCCTTGTTTTCCATAAATCTTTGCCCTTATAACGACTTTATAAAGTAGGACAAACACTCCCCAGTTTCTGGCCGAGGAGGTTGAAGCCGATGGTCGGTCAACAAAGTTTTGTACAATGCGGATCCGAGCATTAATGATGTACAGTACTTGGATACGTACACATAATTTGTGATTTTACTCTGGATATCGATCCTTAATTCGGCCACCTGTGCCCACATTAAGGCTCGGGGCTACTAGGCTTCAGGCTTATCATTCACTAATATTAAAAGGGGCGTATCGATCCCCTGATCTGGTGTTGCCACCCGACCAGTGTCTCGGGGGCTACTGCATTGCCTATACAATGCAGAAAATTCAAAGTGCTCGGTGTTCGGCTGGACCGAACTATGGGCAAACGCGTCTTCGGACAACAATAAGTACCATCTGGGACTTATCTAGCATCAAGCTAATATATTATGGCGACTTCTCAAAACCCTCTGTTAAGGGCCCGTCCGCCGATCACTATTACCTCTAATATATTACATTGCGTTTCTATTCCTATGTATGCCGCCGAGCTAGGAGTTAGGTGAAGGCTAGCAAAAGACTGGGAAGCGACCAGCTAGAGAGCGACAACAATCATGAACATGCATTAAAATTAATCAACACCGAATGCAAGCATGAGTAGGATATAATCCACCATGAACATAAATATCGTAAAGGCTATGTTGATTTTTTTCAACTACATGCGTGAACATGCGCCAAGTCAAGTCACTTAAATCATTCAGAGGAGGATACCACCCTATCATACCACATCACAACCATTTTAATAGCATGTTGGCACGCAAGGTAAACCATTATAAGCTCCTAGCTAATCAAGCATGGCACAAGGAACTATGATCTCTAGTTGTCATTGCAAACATGTTTATTCATAATAAGCTGAATCAAGAACAATGAAGTAATCATATTTACAAAAACAAAAGAGGTCGAGTTCATACCAGCTTTTCTCATCTCAGTCAGTCCATCATATATCGTCATAATTGCCTTTCACTTGCACGACCGAATAGTGTGAATAATAATAATAGTGCACGTGCATTGGACTAAGCTGGAATCTGCAAGCATTCAATAAACAGGAGAAGACAAGGATATATGGGCTCTTTTGTTAGATCAATAATAATGCATATAAGAGCGACTTCAACAATTTAATTATGGTCTTCTCCTATCGACCCCCAAAGAAAAGAAAAGAAATAAAACTATTTACACGGGAAAGCTCCCAACAAGCAAAAGAAGAACAGGAAATCTTTTTGGGTTTTCTTTTTAATTACTACTACAAGCATGGAAAGTAAACTAGCTAAAAGCTACAACTAATTTTTTTGTTTTTTCTTAAGGTTTATTAAACACACAAGAAGAAAGCATAAAATGGAAGTAAACTAGCATGGATGATACAATGAAAAAGTATGAGCACCGACATCTAGCAATGAGTGTGTGAACATAAATGTAATGTCGGTGAGAAATACGTACTCCCCCAAGCTTAGGCTTTTGGCCTAAGTTGGTCTATGGCCACGGTTGGCCTGGCGGATATCCATAGTAATAGTTGGGGTCGTACTGCGAAGAGGAAGACTCTGACTGCCACTGGTTGGCAATCATTTCCGGGTCCCAATGGTAATTAGACTGTCGTGGAGGATCAACTTGTGGTTCCGACTCTGGCTCTATGGCTGATGTAGGGTTCCGATAGGCGTGAATAGCCTCTAACAGAACAAGGTACTGGCCTATAGATAAATCAAACAAGGAAGGAGCAGGCAGGGTAATAGTCTCAGGATGATGTTTATCAAAGAACAATTTGTATTTAAGCTCCCCTTCCCTATTCTTAACAATAAAATCATGTGCTACCATACTCTTATAATCTAAATAAACACGAGGCAACAATTTTTCTTCCTTCTCATAATGCCTAATAGGTATGTTAAAATATGCAGCTAGGCGTGAAGCATAGATGCCTCCAAAGATGGGGCCCTTTGTACGGTTCAGACTTAACCGTTTAGGAATAATACCGCCCATACTAACAGAGTTATCACTGAATAAACCGTGGAACAAAATAATAATATCAGGAACACTAAGGTTTCCACAGTTTCCGCGACCAATTAAGCAACGACTAGCAAATATTGCAAAGTAGCGTAAAACAGGAAAATGTATGCTAGTGATTCGTGCATCAGAAACCTTCCTCGTTTCCCCTACAGTGATGGTATCAATAAACCCATCCACATCGCTGCGGTGTGGTTCCTCTGTCGTGCCCTCGAAAGGGACCAAACAAACCCGACAAAAGTCATAAAGTGACATCTCCTTATGCTCATCATATAAATAAAACTCCACCGTAGGTGGTAAGCTCCTAGAATGGAAATGAAAGTTTTGCACAAAGATATTTGTGAGTAAGAGATACTGTTCACGTTGGTCGTGGAGGAAGGTGGTGAGGCCTGCATTCTCAGCCAATTCATAAAAATCATCATAAATCCCGGCTGCTCTCAAGAAATCATCGGAAGGCCATTCACACGGCCGAACCTTCGCGGTGCGAGGCAGATTATACTTGGGCTTCTGTGCCTTTTCCTTCGAGCTTTGGCTCAATGAGCCCCTAAAAAATCTCTTCATTATTTTCTGAAAAATTCTGAAATTTTTAGTAACTTCAAAATAAAACTGAACAAAGCTCAATAATATTGATAGCAACTACTCCTACAAGTGCCTAGAGCCTATATCATGCATCAAAACTACTTTTGACCATATAAATTTGACATGCAAGCTCAAGAACAGGGTCACCTAACCAGCACAAATTTGCAATGAATAAAGCACTAGAACAAAAAACTAATTGGACCAATGGAGGAGTCACATACCAAGGAACAATCTCCCCAAGCAGTTTTGTGAGAGGGGCTTTGAGCAAGGAGATCGAAAATGGCAGCAAAATGAGCTTGGACTCGGGTTTGAGCTGGATATTCATGTTTGTGGGAGGAAGAAGGAGTGTGTGGGTGCAAGGATAAGTGGAGGAGGGCCATCGTGGGCCCACGAGGCAGGGGGCGTGCCCAGGGGGGTAGGGCGCACCCCTGACCCTCGTGGTCAGGCCAGCTCCTCCTGTTGTGTTCTCAGTGCCAAATATTCTCAAATATTCCAGAAAAAATCATATTTAAATTTCAGGGCATTTGGAGAACTTTTATTTTCGGGGTATTTTTCTATTGCACGGATAAATCAGATACAGACAGAAAAATACTATTTTTATTTTATTTAACATAAATAACAGAAAGTAAAAGTAGGGTACAGAAGGTTGTGCCTTCTAGTTTCATCCATCTCATCCTCATCAAAAGGAATCCACTAACAAGGTTGATCAAGTCTTGTTAACGAACTAATTCCAAATAGCATGGAACTGGAGAAATTTCGAATAACACTATGTTACCTCAAAGGGGATATGCACATCCCCAATAATAAGAATATCATATTTCTTCTTGACAGTAGGAAGAGGAAATTCATAACCTCCAAATATAATCGATGGAATTTTTCCAATAGAGTTGATACTATGAACTTGAGGTTGTTTCCTCGGGAAGTGTACCGTATGCTCATTACCATTAACATGAAAAGTGACATTGCCTTTAGTGCAATCAATAACAGCCCATGCAGTATCCAAAAAGGGTCTTCCAAGAATAATAGACATACTATTGTCCTCGGGAATATCAAGAATAACAAAGTCCGTTAAAATAGTAATGTTTGCAACTACAATAGGCACATCCTCACAAATACCGACATGTATAGTAGTTGATTTATTAGCCATTTGTAAAGATATTTCAGTAGGTGTCAACTTATTCAAATCAAGTCTATGATATAAAGAGAGGCATAACAGTAACACCGGCTCCAAGATCACATAAAGCAGTTTTAACATAGTTTCTTTTAATGGAGCATGGTATAGTTGGTACACTGGGATCTCCAAGTTTCTTTGGTATTCCACCCTGAAAAGTATAATTAGCAAGCATGGTGGAAATTTCAGCTTCCGGTATCTTTCTTTTATTTGTAACAATATCTTTCATATACTTAGCATAAGGATTCGTTTTGAGCATATTAGTTAATTGCATACACAAAAAGATAGGTCTAATCATTTCAGCAAAGCGCTCAAAATCCTCATCATCCTTTTTCTTGGATGGTTTGGGAGGAAAAGGCATGGGTTTCTGTACCCATGGTTTTCTTTCTTTACCATGTTTCCTAGCAACAAAGTCTTTCTTATCATAACGTTGATTCTTTGATTGTGGGTTATCAAGATCAATAACAGGTTCAATTTCTATATCATTATCATTACTAGGTTGAGCATCATCATGAACATTATCATTAACATTATTACTAGTTTCAGGTTCATTACCAGATTGTATTTCAGCATCAGAGATAGAAATATCATTTGGATTCTCAGGTGTTTCAATAACAGGTTCACTAGAAGCATGCAAAGTCCTACCATTTTTCTTTTTCTTCCTTTTAGAAGGACTAGGTGCATCTATATTATTTCTCTGAGAATCTTGCTCAATTCTCTTAGGGTGGCCTTCAGGATACAAAGGTTCCTGAGTCATTCTACCAGTTCTAGTAGCCACTCTAACAGCATTATCATTATTCTTACTATTCAATTCATTGAGCAAATCATTTTGAGCTTTAAGTACTTGTTCTACTTGAGTGGTAACCATATAAGCATGTTTACTAATAAGTTTAAGTTCACCTTTGACATTAGCCATATAATCACCCAAGTGTTCAAGCATATTTGAATTGTATTTCAATTGTCTACCAAAATAAGCATTAAAATCTTCTTGCTTAACCATAAATTTATCAAACTCATCTAAGCATGGGCTAGCAAACTTAGTAAATGGGATTTCAGCTTTATCATATCTATAGAGAGAATTTACCTTTACTACCTGTCATGGTTTTGTCACGGCAGATGTCCTAGAGAAAGGACTTAGTCGTGGAGCCATCGCGACGGGTTAGCTTGAAGGGGTTACAGCGGACACAGGGACGCAATAGAGTTTATACTAGTTCGGCCCCTTCAATGAAGGTAAAAGCCTACGTCTAGTTGTGATGGAATTGATGGGGTTTCGATGACTAGGGAGCAAACAAGCTTCGCCTATGTCTCGAGTTGTTGTCTGTTGTCCTTGAACCACCGCCGGGTCGTCCCCTTATATACACGGGTGACTCCCGTCAGTTCACAGAGTCCCAACACCGGTCGATATTCGTATCCGGGTTGGTCTCTCCTTATTCCTAACTTACAATACAAGTTTATATACAAATTCCAGTTTACAGCTACCAGTCTTGAACTGGCTACGGGCCTTAGGCTCTCAGCTGCCTTCTTGGGCTTTATCACTTCTGGAACTACTGATGAAGTTGACCCGGCCCAGATAGGCCGGTTTACGCCCAGCAGTAATATCCCCAACATTAGGCCCCAGATTGATTTGAACGGGTTCATGTCAATGTTTTAACAAAAACTTCATCTTCAACGTCTTCTCTTAAATTGCTAAACCGCCATGATGTCATCTTCTCTGATTACTGCAAACCGGAGTGACGTCACCTGTCATAATGAAGCTATCCATTATGCTTCTTTGTTTAATAGATCGGCGGAAATCGAGGCGACAGCTCCGTTTCGTGGCCCCTTGATTGTCGCGCCTGACTCATGTTCTTTCGCCTTATAAATAGGACCGAAGGGTCATTTCTTTTCTCCTTCCGTTCCTTCTTCATCTTCCTCGCGTCGCCCGCCTCGGAGCTCCGCCGCCGCCGTCGACCTCTGCCTCATCCTTGGCCGCTGCATCAACCTGAACGCACCAGAGCATCGCGGCAACCTTCCGCATCTTCCTCAGCTTCGGTAAATCTTCTATCCTTTCCCCCGCAGATCTGACCTAGGGTTTCGCAGTTCTTCAGTGTTCATCTTCTACCTCTTGCTCATACGATAGATCTTTAGCTGAATCCGCAAATCCTTACTCTGTGCAATGATAGTTGTTTGACCTTCGCCTTCACTTATGCATCTCAAAACCATAGATCTATATGAACGTTTTGCTCATTGGTTCGGTACTGCTCCTTTGAACCTCTAAGTATTTATCTCTTTTCTGAACTTGCTTCAGATCCAATGCCATAAGGAAATCTTGTGAAACCTGTTTCTGCGTACTTGTCCATCCGCAATGCTTAGATCAGGCGGTTTAACCTTATAGAATTTTTTTCCAAACCGGTATATGCCATTAGTCCCCTTATTGAACCGCCAGATGCTTGTTGCTTGTAGATTCCATCATGGCCAAGCAAGTGTATGAGTGCAATTGGGTTCCTTCTCGCGTCACAGAGGCTGAACTGGACGATTTAGTCCTGATTGGCGCTTTAGGCAGCAAAGATACCATCCATTGGAGGGCTCCTGGCAAAGAATGCCCTCCCACACCTCAAGAAGGAGAGGTTGTTGTTTTCGTAGATCACTTAGCCCGGGGCTTTAAACCGCCCGGTTCTAAATTTTACCGGGATGTTTTAGCCGATTTCCAGCTCCATCCACAAGATACTGGCCCCAACTCTGTTACAAATATGTGTCACTTCCAAGTGCTCTGTGAAGCGTTCTTTCAAGAGGAGCCCACAGTGGAATTGTTCAGAGACCTTTTCCATCTAAACCGCCGTACTGAGTTTACTGACAGCTCCAATACGGAGTTGGGTGGCGTGGCGATTCAGAAGAGGAAAGAGGTCACATACCCTCATGCCAAACTGCATAGCCACCCCAAAGAATGGAATCAGACATGGTTCTACTGCAAAGACACCTCCCCTACTGGTGAGAATCCCTTGCCTGGCTTTCGACCGGAGCGGCTCAGCAATACACTCCCTTTTCCACAAAGATTGACTGCACAGGAGAGAAGTAAATATGCTCCTCAACTGTCAAAGCTCAGAGCCTTTATGGCCAACGGTTTAACATGGGTTGATCTCGCTCGCTGTTGGATATCATGGAGCATACTGCCCCGTAGTCAGCGCTCCGGTTTGATGTGCGAGTATACTGGTAGTGTTGATGACCCACTGCGACATTCCAAAATCCAGCTCACCGATGAAGAAATCACAGAAGTTGTGAATAAGATGCTGAATGAACCGGAACACGCCTGTGCTAGAAACGGCCTGCTTCCCTTCTGTGCCACCAACAAACCGCCACCTGTAAGACTTTGATTTTTCTTTTTGCTGAATCTGTTAACGATATATCTGGTCTTTGTTTAATATCAGTGTCTGTGTAATCAGGGCAATGATCCGTTTTGGAGCAAGAAATTGACGCAGGAGAAACCAGAAAAACCAAACAAACCGGAAAGAGCAACACGGCAAAAGACTAAAGCTGTGAAGAAGACTGCCCATAAGAAAAGAACCACTGCATCTTCTAATCCGGCCCCTGATGATGAGGTGGATAATCCGGACTTTGAGGTAGAGCTTGATTCACTTGGTTTATTTTTCATGCGTCTTATTGATGATGATATTTGTCAGGATGATGCCGAAGCCAGCCACGCGGATGTTGCAGAGGTAATTATTCTCTCTTCCGATTCAGAAACTTTGCCTTCACAAAAAATCCGTCAGGCAAACCGGAAAGTTAAATTTTCTCATCCTCTTGTTTATTTGGACCCTAAACTTCTTATGAAGACCCAACAACACGAAGCTCGTCACACCACCCGGCACAGCGGCCAGGTAGTTACCTCCGCCGGTTTACCGAACAGTCCGGTTTGGAAACGCCATTCAGAGGTCTCTAATTTGCTTGTCAGTGCTTGTCCTAAAGCGGGCTGCTTTCGTCAACCTCTTAATCCTTCTGACTCCGATTACCAGGTTACTTCCCACTCATCTTCTGGCGAGTCATCGGCTACTTAGCTCCCACCGCTCAAAACGGTGCTTGGGTAAGCTATACTTATTGTGATGTTTGCAGTACATCGCCTTAGAACATATGCTGTATTTGATTTTGTTATTCTCCTTAGGGCCAAACCTAGGCCAAGCAAGAAGGCCCGCCTGGACAAAGCGGTCGAAGAAGATGTCATTCTTGAACCAGGCAAGACACCCAATCTTGAAGCGGCTATTCCTGAGGATATACCCAATGATCCACCGCAGCAGGACGATGATCTTATTGCTGAAGAGAGACCTACTGACGCCTCAGGTCCTGTCAATCATCCCACAGGTTCCATCCGGATTGAAAGCTCCACCGGTCCAGCAAAACCTACTAACAAGCCAACAGCCCCAGTGCAAACCGGCGGTACCCAGGATGATGAGGTTGTCATTACTGGCACTGGCCATACTGAACCAAGCAATCCTGTCGCTTTATCCAAACATTCTGCCAAGGAAGGATTTGCTGCCTTTGGCAAAGGCAAGTGGAACGCTGATCTGACGACTTATGCTGCTCTGAACGCCCAAGATATCCATTCCGGCTATCTGAACCGGTTGTATACCAGTCGTGACTATGAAGCCGGTCTGGTTAATATGATGAAAGAGAAATATGAGGTAACTTCCATATGCTCCTTCCTGCTTGTATGCTTCCATTCTTGCTAACTCTCCTAGCCCCCAAGGGCCGGTTTGTAATATTCTTTCAAACCGGGACTTACCAATATAAATCTTGATGCTTTGAAATTCGCTGATGTAGCCACCAAGGGCCGGTTCAACTTAACGTAGTTAAACCGGTACTTTAAGTAATTGAAATTGCCGCATCAGAATATATACGAGAAAATAGCCATTAGCCCCCAAGTGCCAAGTTGAATACTTGTATTGATCTTGGGACTTTATAAGCAATTGAAAGATGAAGATCGAATATGCATTAGCCCCCAAGTACTAAGTGCATAACTTGTTATGTGATTGGTACTTGAACCCTTATACCGATTTGTTGAAGCATATATCTGTATGCATGCAGGCGGAGCTGAAGACGAAAGAAAACCAAGTCACCGATCTCCAAGAAAACCTGAAAACCCAACAGGCTGAAACCTCCAAAGCAAAAGAGGAATTGGCCAACGCTTTAAGCGCCATGGAACAGCTTAAGGAGAGCTTCAAGAAGAAGTGGGCGGATTGGGCCACTGAAAAGTCCGCTTTGATCAAACGAGCAGAGGATGCCGAGGCTGCACTAAAACCAGTGGCGGATGAACTGACCAGCATAAAGCGGCACGTGCATGCCATGACTACTGCTATCTTTGGTAAGCCACTTTGCCTTCTGAATTGGCTCTGCCTCCTTACAGAGTCGCCGGTTTATTAACCCTTTATGGTATTTCAGGGACACGCATTGGTCACTTGGGGTCAGATGTGCGGAAGAAACTGAAAGCCGCCTATACATTGGTTGAACAATTGTATACTGGTGCCCAACGGATCATCTGTACCGCATCTCATAACAAATCGGCGCCCACTTTGATTCAAGATACTCCGATGAAACTGTCGGTGCTTCCTGCCCGGGTTGAAAAGCTAAAGAAATCTGCTGCTCGAACCGGTGCAATCAATGCCTTAATCCGGGCAAAAGCCTGGGTGCCGGATTTTGATCCTATTGAAGCGGCTCAGGGCTATCCCAGCTTGAAGGAAGACGGGTCAGAATTTGGTGAAGCGGATCTGCAAGCAATAAACTGGGAGGTACGTCCGCTAGCTTGTCAATTGGCTGAGGAAGCAGACTTGTCTCATTATCAAGCCCAATATGACAGCCAGAACAAGCGAATAGCCGCACCAATCCATGAATCGGAAAATCTGATCCCTCCAATCCGTAAGCATACTTACGCTCCCGATATTGACCTGTCATTGCTGATCCATGATGAAGCTGTTTTTCAAGCATTAATGGGAATCAACTGGACAACTGTGGATTTCCAGCCACTGGATAGAGAAATGGAGGTTGAAGCGGCGCAGGATGACCCACAACCATCAGGCCAGGCTGGTGACCAAGCTTGAACCGGAAGCCGGTTTTAAAACTGCCTCTCCTTTGCGAAAAACAATTATATTATTATGGGCACCATGTTTCCTTGTAATAGGCTAGCTGATACCTTTGATGTTGATATGACTTCGTGCCTAATTTGTTCTTCCTGTGGTAATGAACTTTCCAAAACACTTTCTGAAATGAAAAATTCGTCAAGTGCCACTGTGGTTGTACCGTCAGGCGGAATATGATGTCTGCATATATGAAATCAAAACATCCAAAACAAAATTTTAAGTATATGATCAAATTTTTGAGATACATAATACCTGCCATTGTTGAGCGTGAAGTTGGCTTGGCCAATCTTGAAGCGGAGTTTTGCAAACCCACACTGTTGGAGGAGATAACAACTCCTGTATATATATGACGCTGGTTTACCATGTAAACCGTGCCGGGTTATAATAAACACCATGTTACTCCATAGGAGGATGTTAACAACAAGGATCAAACCGAGCAAATAGCCTCCGGATTGACGTGAACTGTGTTCCTTCAATTGATTGGTTAAAAAACTTTGTCGGTTTAAAAAATGCAATAAAAAAGCAAAAAACCCCCCCTTCAAAGAAAAGTGTGAAGCAAAAGCAATGACAAAACCGTTTGCCAAAAAAGGTTTATTTAAGCTGATCAAATGGCGTTACCATGGCCAAACACGACCAAGCTCCCGTTAGGTGTAACTATGGTTCTAGTTAGCCAGGTCCCCAAATGAAACCGTGGCATTTATGCCGACCAAATGGCATGGTCATGGTTCGGGTTTGACCAAGCCCCCAAGTGATTCTGTGGCCTTAGGCCGATCAAGAGGCATGACTGGTTCAGACATGACCAAGTCCCCAAGTGATCTGGTGGCTCTCGCCTATCAAGAGGCATGGTATTGGTTCGGACACGACCAATCCTCCAAGTGATATAACACGATGCTTTTAGCAAAGCGAACTCAAGGAGTAAACCGGAAGCCGCTTTAGAATAACTCCGTGTAACCACACATGATGTAAAAGAACAGATACCCCACTTTAGCTGAGTCTGGTTTATTATAGTTAATATATACATCGTTGTAATATGTACATAAATAGAACCAATGGCTCAGGTATAATAAGGCCGAAGATGAGCTATGTTCCACGGCCTGTTGGTCTCCTCCTCTGATGTACGTGAGTCCTTATGTTCTCGAATATCGATTAGATAGTATGACCCATTGTGCAGATTCTTGCTGACCACAAAAGGCCCCTCCCAAGGTGGGGATAACTTATGCATATCAGTCTGATCTTGGATGAGCCGAAGCACCAAATCTCCCTCCTGAAAGGTTCTGGTTCTGACCCGGCGACTGTGATAACGACGAAGATCCTGCTGGTAAATCGCCGATCGGGCGGCTGCGATATCACGCTCCTCATCCAACCGGTCCAAAGCATCTTGCCATGCTGTCTTGTTGTCCGCTTCAATATAAGCCGTTACACGAGGTGAATCATGACGGATATCACTGGGGAGAACCGCCTCCGCTCCATAAACCATGAAGAACGGTGTGTATCCTGTTGATCTGTTGGGCGTTGTATTGATGCTCCATAACACAGATGGTAATTCTTCTACCCAACAGCCCGGCGTTCTCTGCAAAGGAACCATGAGCCGGGGCTTGATGCCTCTCAAGATCTCTTGATTAGCTCTTTCTGCTTGACCATTGGACTGTGGATGTGCCACTGATGAAACGTCGAGCCGGATGTGCTCCCGTTCGCAGAACTCCTTCATAGCACCTTTGGACAAATTGGTACCATTATCTGTGATGATACTGTGTGGAAAGCCAAACCGGAAAATCACTTTTTTAATAAATTGAACCGCCGTGGCTGCATCACACTTGCTAACAGGTTCTGCCTCCACCCACTTTGTAAACTTGTCAACCGCCACCAGGAGGTGGGTCTTCTTATCTTTGGACCTTTTGAAAGGCCCAACCATATCCAGCCCCCAAGTCGCAAACGGCCAAGTAATTGGAATCATTCTCAATTCTTGAGCCGGTACATGAGCACGTCTTGAAAACCTTTGGCAACCATCACATCGTCTGACCAGATCCTCCGCATCAGCATGAGCAGTTAACCAATAGAAGCCATGGCGGAACGCTTTAGCCACCAGAGACTTTGAACCGGCGTGGTGACCACAATCTCCTTCGTGGATCTCACGCAAAATTTCACGGCCTTCTTCAGGAGACACGCAGCGTTGAAAAGCTCCTGATACACTGCAATGATGCAACTCGCCGTTGATGATAGCCATGGACTTGGATCGCCGGATTATCTGCCGGGCCAGAATCTCATCCTCTGGCAACTCGCCCCGGTTCTTGTACGCCAGGTAAGGAAGCATCCAATCTAGAATAACATGAAGAGCTGCCACCAATTGAGCCTCCGGATCAGGAATAGCCAAATCCTCTTCATCAGGGATCTTGACCGACGGGTTGTGTAGCACATCCAGAAAAACATTGGGCGGGACCGGTTTGCGCTGAGAGCCCAGCCGGCTTAAAGCGTCCGCCGCTTCATTTTTCCGCCGGTCCACGTGGTCCACCTGATAGCCTCTGAAATAACCTGCAACAATATCCACCTCACGACGATATGCTGCCATGAGTGGGTCCTTGGAGTCCCAAGTGCCAGACACCTGCTGAGCCACAAGGTCCGAGTCACCGAAGCACTTAACTCGACTTAGATTCATCTCCTTAGCCATCCGGAGACCATGGAGCAAGGCTTCATACTCAGCTGCATTGTTAGTACAAGGGAACATTAAGCGGAGAACATAACAAAACTTATCACCTCGTGGGGAAGTTAATACAACTCCAGCCCCCGAGCCTTCCATTTGCCTGGATCCGTCAAAATGGATGGTCCAATACGTATGATCCGGCTTTTCTTCAGGTGCTTGCATTTTCGTCCAATCATTGATGAAATCAACAAGTGCTTGAGACTTAACCGCTGTCTGAGGCACATACTTCAAGCCGTACGGCCCCAGCTCTATAGCCCACTTTGCAATCCGGCCAGTTGCTTCCCGGTTCTGGATGATATCTCCCAAAGGAGCAGAACTGACCATTGTAATTGGAGGCCCTTGGAAGTATTGTTTAAGCTTCCGGCTTGCCATAAAAACTCCATACACCAGCTTCTGCCAATGCGGATACCTTTGCTTGGACTCAATGAGCACCTCGCTGATATAATAAACCGGACGTTGAACCGGATGCTCCTTACCTGCCTCCTTTCGCTCTACCACAATAGCCACGCTGACCGCCCGAGCATTAGCAGCAACATATAGCAGCAACGGCTCCTTGTCAATGGGAGCGGCGAGCACAGGCGGATTGGCCAATTGCCATTTTAAGTCCTCAAATGCTTCATCAGCAGTAGAACTCCAGACAAACTGATCCTTCTTCTTCAACATCTGATACAAAGGGATTGCCTTCTCACCGAGGCGACTGATAAACCGGCTTAACGCAGCAATCCGGCCTGCCAGGCGTTGAACATCATTGATACACTTCGGTTTGGTGAGGGAGGTGATGGCTGTGATCTTCTCCGGATTAGCCTCAATTCCCCTATTGGACACCAAGAAGCCTAATAACTTCCCCGCTGGTACACCAAAGACACACTTGTCCGGATTAAGCATCATCTTGTATGTTCTCAGGTTATCAAAGGTTTCCTTCAAATCATGAATCAGAGTCTCCTTCTCCCTAGACTTAACCACGATATCATCCACGTAAGCATGTACATTACGGCCAATCTGCTTGTGAAGACAATTTTGTACACACCGTTGGTAAGTTGCTTGGGCACTCTTGAGCCCGAAGGGCATAGACACATAGCAGAAGGCTCCAAAGGGAGTTATAAATGCAGTCTTCTCCTGGTCCTTAACTACCATTTTGATCTGATGATAGCCAGAATACGCATCCAAAAAACTTAAACGCTCACAGCCCGCCGTAGCATCAATAATTTGATCAATATGGGGGAGGGCAAAAGGATCTGCTGGACAAGACTTATTAAGATCTGTGTAATCCACACACATGCGCCAGGTGCCGTTTTTCTTGAGGACCAGCACCGGATTGGCAAGCCACTCAGGGTGAAAAACTTCAACAATAAAGCCAGCTGCTAAGAGCCTGGCTACCTCTTCTCCAATTGCCTTGCGTCTTTCTACGTTAAACCGGCGGAGGAACTGTTTCACCGGTTTATATTTAGGATCCACATTAAGTGTGTGCTTAGCGAGTTGCCTCGGTACACCTGGCATGTCAGAGGGTTTCCATGCAAAAATGTCCCGATTCTCACGGATGAACTCGATGAGCGCGCTTTCCTATTTGGGATCCAAGTTGGCACTGATGCTGAACTGCTTGGATGAATCACCAGGTACGAAGTCAACAAGCTTAGTTTCTGCTGCCGATTTGAACTTCAGGGCCGGATCATGCTCCGTAGTTGGCTTCTTCAACGGAGTCATGTCCGCCGTATCAACATTGTCTTTATAATACTTCAACTCCTCGGTGGCACAAACCGACTCTGCATAAGCCGCATCTCCTTCCTCGCATTCCAAAGCGATTTTGCGGCTTCCGTGAACCGTTATTGTCCCCTTGGGACCCGGCATCTTGAGCTGCAAATACACATAATAGGGCTGAGCCATAAACTTGGAGTAGGCCGGTCGCCCAAACAGGGCATGATATGGACTTTGGATTTTCACCACTTCAAACGTCAAAGTCTCCGACCTGGAATCATGATCATCCCCAAAGGCCACTTCCAAAGCTATCTTACCAACGGGATATGCTGATCTGCTAGGCACTACACCATGGAATACTGTATTAGACGGTTTGAGGTTCTTATCTGTTAGTCCCATATGACGGAAGGTCTCATAGTACAGGATGTTAATGCTGCTCCCTCCATCCATGAGCACCTTGGTGAACTTATAACCTCCCACCTGAGGCGCTACCACCAGAGCCAACTGACCCGGATTATCGACCTGGGGTGGGTGATCCTCTCTGCTCCATATGATTGGCTGTTCAGACCAACGTAGATAATGGGGTATGGCTGGTTCAACAGAGTTGACTGCCCGCCTCTGAACCTTCCGGTCTCGCTTGTCCAAGCTAGTGGTGAAGACATGGTACTGCCCACTACTCAACTGCTTTGGGTTGCTCTGGTAACCTGACTGTTGCTGCTGTTGGTTGTAACCACCCTGGTTGTTCAGACTATTTTGACCATTATGTCCGCCCGGATTACCATTGAATCCTGAACCGGAACTTCCTCCACCGTAACTCGGCCCAGATCCTGAGCCACCGCCAGATTCGTGATCATACCGGAAATTATTAGAATTCTTGAACTCCTGCATAATAAAGCAATCCTTCCAAAGGTGGTTTGCTGGCGCCTCCTTCGTCCCATGTCTTGGACAGGGCTGGCTTAGCAGATAGTTTAGGCGGTTTGGGTTAGGGTTGGGTGCTCCATTACGATTTTTCGGTCTACCCTTGCGTCGCTGGCCATCGTCCTGTGCGTTGGTATTAGCCACAAAGTCCATGTTACCATCCGCTTTATACTTGCCTCCACCACCATTGCCTGCCCAGTGATGCTGCTGACCTTTGGAGCTGCTGTTCTTCTTCCCTTTCCCTGTCTTGTCATCATCAGATTCGGGATCCTTGGTACTATCAGAATCAGCATATTTCACCAAAGCGGCCATGAGGGTCCCCATGTCAATGCAATGACGCTTCATCCTCCCAACTTCAGCTTCAGGGGCCCAAACCGGCAGTTGCCTTCTAGGGTTAATACTGCGGTGTCAGCGTTGATGCGGTCTGAGGAGTGCAACACTTGTGAAACCCGGCGCACCCAATGAGTCGTTGATTCTCCTTCCTCCTGGACGCATGCAGCTAAGTCCACTATCGACATAGGATGTTTACAGGTATCCTTGAAATTGCTGATAAACCGGGCTTGTAATTGGGCCCATGAACTGATAGAATTAGCCGGCAAGCTTTTTAACCAAGTACGGGCCGTTCCTTCAAGCATCATGGTGAAGTATTTCGCACACGCCGCATCATCCACATCAAGCATCTCCATGGCTGAGGGAGTCCTGGATTAGGGGGTGTTCGGGTAGCCGGACTATACCTTCAGACGGACTCCTGGACTATGAAGATACAAGATTGAAGACTTCGTCCCATGTCCGGATGGGACTTTCCTTGGCGTGAAAGGCAAGCTTGGCAATGCGGATATTCAAGATCTCCTACCATTGTAACTGACTCTGTGTAACCCTAACCCTATCCGGTGTCTATATAAACCGGAGGGTTGTAGTCCGTAGGCAATCAACTCCATATACAACAATCATACCATAGGCTAGCTTCTAGGGTTTAGCCTCCTTGATCTCGTGGTAGATCTACTCTTGTACTACCCATATCATCAATATTAATCAAGCAGGACGTAGGGTTTTACCTCCATCAAGAGGGCCCGAACCTGGGTAAAACATCGTGTTCCCTGCCTCCTGTTACCATCCGGCCTAGACGCATAGTTCGGGACCCACTACCCGAGATCTGCCGGTTTTGACACCGACATTGGTTCTTTCATTGAGAGTTCCTCTGTGCCGTCACAATCAGGAAGGATGCCTCCTCCCGTCTTTAAAGACGGCGCCGTTGCTAAGGGAGCATTGGCTGTCGGCCAAACCCTCCGGCTAGGTGGTTTCCTCATGACCGCCTGTTCGGCTGTTGCGCCGATGGTGACCTCTCGGGTCATCAAAAGCAACCTACACGTCACCTCGGAGCTCGTCGAGCAGCTAGATCCAATGGAGCCCTCTTCCGTAAATGAGCTCTTGGATCGCATCACTGCCCTGGGGGTTGCTACGGATTACGACTAGGTTGGGCTTAAACTCGATCTAAGAGAAATTAACTCTCCCAAGTCACCCACCACGTTGCCGTGGTAGAGGCGCAGTGCGGCGACCCTTCATCTATTTTAAGGACTAGCTACATCCGAATTCCCGACTCCTCCTAGCCGGATACCCGTGGAGAGGAGGATGTAACTCAAGACCTGAGCTTAGGATCAGGCAACGGGCTAGATTCGTTGGACAACATCCAAGAATCCGAACTTCAGAGTTCAGAAACTCTTCGGCCTCCGAATCTTGGATTGGGTGAGGTTTCAGATTCAACGACCCGCCCACCCGAACATAAGCGATCTCTCCCAAATCAGGCAGAGGCCCGAGGAAACAGTACATCATTACTGGGCCAGATTCCTCCTGGTTATGAACAGGATAAAGGATTGCCGCGAGGGAGACGCAATCTCAATTTTCTGCAGTAATTGCACGGACGAGGGAATCCTTAACGCCGTAAGTCGTCATGATATTACACGCTTCGCTGACTTGGCGTCCATAGTACAAAAATACTGTGCGATGGAAAGCGCCTGGAAAACCGAAATAAAATTTTGGGATAATCCGGCCTTGAATAGTAATCCCATCAGAGCTAAGAGGGTGTATCATCATAGGACACCCGGGATAAACACCAAAAAGCCAAAACCCTCTACATGGCATGGAACCGTACTGGAAAGGTGGCTTGATGGACCCTGTAGAATCCACAGTACAGAGGACGCCACACCAACTCACAGCCTTAGAGCATGTTGGTTACTCCGGCAGGTGGCCAAAATTGGCGAGGACCTCTTAATTCTGGAGTCCGCAGAAAGCCAGCCCGAGGACACCAGTACCGTTCTCACAGTCTTCGAGACTTTCGCATCAAACAGTATGCGAAAAAGAACACTCCGCAGCCTCGCCGAAGTCTATCAAGTTGCAACAATAAATCCATGGAGCGACACTGCTATTACCTTCAACGCAAGTGATGAACCTAGATTCCGAACAGCCCGAGCACCAGCCGCATTGGTCCTCAGTCCCATAGTGGACGGCTTTCGCCTCACCAAGGTGCTCATGGATGGAGGCAGCGGACTAAACCTCATTTATGAGGAAACCCTTCAAAAAATGGAAATAGATTGGAACCGTATCGAGCGAAGCAGCACAACCTTTAGAGGAATAATCCCCAGTCGGGAAGCGCGCTGCACAGGAAAAATCACACTAGATGTGGTGTTCAGCACGCCGGATAATTACAGGTCCGAAGAAGTCACGTTTCAGGTGGCCCTGTTCAAAAGCGGATATCACGCTTTACTGGGACGGGAAGCATTCTCAATCTTCCAAGCAATACCCCATTACGGGTAGATGAAGCTTAAGATGCCCGGGCCGAACGGAATTATCACTCTAGCTAGTGATCCGGACGTAGCACTCCACGCCGAAAACAAGACGGCCGCATTAGCCCTGGAGGCACATCCGAAGCCTTAGCGGCCGAGGAACTGACTGCGCTGCGCTCCACGGTTAACAGGGATGATGTGATACTCGATAAGAGATCCAAATCCACATCCTTCAAGCCAGCTGACGAAATAGTCAAATTCCAGGTCCATCCAACGGACCCCAATAAAACAGCTTCCATCGGACACTGCGAGAGTTCCTACGAGAGAACTGGGACATTTTCGCCTGGCACCCTTCAGACATGCCAGGAATCCCACGCAGGCTGGCCGAGCACAGCTTAAATATCCTAAAAGAATTCAAACCTGTCAAGCAAGCTCTTCGGCGTTTTTCCGAACCTAAGAGACAGGCCATGGGAGAAGAGCTAGCAAAGTTATTGGAGGCCGGATTCATAGAGATATAAAACATCCGGAGTAGCTAGTAAACCTGGTGATGGTACCAAAGAAGGACAAATCCTGGCGCCTGTGTGTTGATTTTAAGGACCTTAACAAGGCTTGCCCAAAGGATCCCTTCCCACTCCCCCGCATCGATCAAATTATCGACGCTATCGCAGGACACGATTCGTTGTGTGTCCTCGACGCATATTCCGGCTACCATCAAATCAAGATGGCAGAACCAGACCAAGCCGCAACGGCATTCATCACACCATACGGCCCATTCTGCTTCACCACAATGCCCTTCGGGCTCAAAAACGCCGGCGCAACATATCAGCGCATGATTCAGACATGTCTGGCAAACCAGATCGGCAAAACAGTGGAGGCATATGTAGATGATGTGGTCGTCAAAACAAGACATGTCGAATCTCTAGTAGACGACTTGAGGCTCACATTCGATAACCTCCGAACATACGACATCAAGCTCAACCCGGAAAAATGCGTTTTCGGTGTTCCAGCCGAAAAGCTCTTGGGCTTCATTGTATCCGGTAGAGGAATTGAAGCAAATCCAGCCAAGATCCAAGCTCTGTCGCAACTGGATATCCCAAAGGACCTCAAACAAATACAAAAGTTAACCGGATGTGTGGCGGCTCTAAGTCGCTTTATCTCCCGCTTGGGAGAAAAGGCCCTACCCCTTTACCGCCTCCTTCGGCGCACCGAACACTTCGAATGGACGGATGCAGCCACGGCCGGACTCAATGAAATAAAAGCCATATTGGCAACAAACCCAGTCCTGGCCACACCAAACACTGGCGAACCAATGCTATTGTACATTGCAGCAACACATCAGGTTGTAAGCGCAGTACTCGTCGTCGAACGAGAAACGGACGGACACAAATTACCCCTTCAAAAGCCGGTCTATTATGTGTCCACTGTCCTCACTCCTTGCAAATCACGATACCCGCATTATCAAAAGATTGCGTACGCGGTATTCATGGCATCCCGAAAGCTACAACACTACTTTCAAGAGTGTTCAATAACAGTAGCCTCGGAAGTACCACTTAACGACATTATAAACAACCGTGACGCAACGGGCCGGATTGCAAAATGGGCCATTGAGCTCCTCCCGTTCGACATAACTTATAAGCCACGGCGAGCCATCAAGTCGCAAGTCTTGGCCGACTTCGTCGCA
This sequence comes from Triticum urartu, assembly GCF_003073215.2. NCBI lineage: Eukaryota > Viridiplantae > Streptophyta > Magnoliopsida > Poales > Poaceae > Triticum > Triticum urartu. The sequence continues at coordinate 71,413,087 of NC_053025.1, forward strand.
GAATGGACGGAGGCCGAACTCCCTAAAGAGTACGACACATATTCAAATTGGATCATGCATTTCGACGGCTCCAAGATGTTGGCCGGACTGGGGGCTGGCGTTGTTTGGATGTCCCCCACAGGAGACACAGTTCAATACGTACTCCAGATTATGTACACGGACTCCAACAATGCAGCCGAATATGAGGCCCTTTTACATGGTCTCCGGATGGCAGTATCCATGGGCATTCAACGCCTAGAGGTGCACGGGGACTCGAACCTCGCAATATCCCAAATAAATGGAGACTTCAATGCCAAGGATCCAAAAATGGCAGCTTACCGCAATGCCGTCCTAAAAATGTCAGCTCGGTTCGAAGGGCTTGAATTCCACCATGTAGCCCGGGAAAATAATCAGGCGCCAGATGTCCTGGCATGCATCGGCGCAAAACGCGATGTAGTCCCCCCAACATCTTCTTGGAAAGGCTGTTCAAGCCATCCGTAGTATGGGAAGGGGAGCCAAACAATAACAGCCTGGACCCAACCGCACTGCCCGACACCGAACATTCTGACACAATTGGAGGCTCTGCCAATGAAATAACACCTTCAGCCCACGTAATAATGGCCGTTATTGCCCCGTGGACGGAACCATTCCTCGCCTACCTTATTAGGGAGGAACTCCCCGAGGACCAAAACAAGGCACGCTGCATAGTGCGGCGATCCAAAGCCTACAAAGTCCACGAGGGAGAGCTTTATAAGAAAAGCACTACCGGAGTCCTTCAAAGGTGCATCTCCGAAGAGGAAGGGCGGAACCTCCTGGCTGAAATTCATGCTGAACTCGGCGGTCATCACGCTGCAGCTCGGTCCCTTGTGAGCAAGGCCTTCCGCATAGGCTTTTACTGGCCGACGGCCCGGGTAAACGCCCAGGACTTAGTCCAACGATGCACCGGTTGCCAGCTCTTTGCAAACCAAAGCCATATGCCACCCACCGCCCTCCAAACTATCCCCATCACTTGGCCCTTCACGGTCTGGGGGCTTGACATGGTTGGACCCCTTAAAGGCGGAACCCACAAGCAAAAATACTTACTGGTCATGGTGGATAAGTTCACCAAATGGATAGAAGCCAAGCCTGTTAAGACGGCCGAATCCGGACCTGTGATAGACTTTATATCCGGGGTTGTACACCGTTACGGCGTCCCCCACAGCATCATCAATGATAACGGCACGAACTTTACGGCCGACGAGGTAAAACTCTGGTGCAAAAACATGGGCATCAAGCTCGATTATGCTTCTGTCTATCACCCACAAACTAACGGCCAGGTTGAACGTGCAAATGGTCTTATCATGAGCGGCATCAAACCCAGATTAGTGCGGTCCCTCAAGGAATCTAACACGCACTGGGTAGAGGAGCTCGACTCCGTACTCTGGGGGCTGCGGACCACGCCGAATCGCACCACCGGATACACACCATTCTTTATGGTGTACGGCGCAGAGGCAGTTTTGCCTTGCGACATAATTCATGACTCACCTTGAGTGCGCATGTACGAAGAAAGAGAAGCCGATCTCGATCAGCAGGACAGTTTGGACGCATTGGAGGAGGAGCGTGACGTGGCAAAAGCCCGTTCCGCATTGTATCAGCAGCAGGCTCGAAGATACCAAAGCAGAGAAGTACGGGCCAAAAATTACAACGTTGGCGAATTAGTTCTACGCCTGCCGGACAAGAAAAAGGACAAACTCAAGCCCAAGTGGGAAGGACCCTTCATAATTGACCAAGTCCTGACTGGTGGAGCGTATCGCCTGCGAAATGCATCGGATAACCGACTCGAGCCGAACCCATGGAACGCAGCCCGTCTCCGAAGATTCTATGCCTAGCGCCGGACTCTGTGTTCGTCTCCTTCCTCTGTCCATTTTTTATATACTTTCTGTCTTACATTCCTCTTCTTCTCTGTCTCTCTTATAGCCTTTAAAAGCTCATAAAGTGACGCGCTATCCACGCTCATTAAACCTGAGGGCTTCTTTAAACAGAAGCTTATTTATACGGGCTTCATGCCCAACACATGTGTCACACTTCCGCATGTACCTTTTATTCACCATTATATGCATCGATATGACTTAAGTTTTGGCCAAGCTGGGTTGCCTGGCTCCTGTGCTTGCCCCTACGTTCCCGATTGTTCGTCTAGGTGGTAAAGAGAGCACCTCTGCGATTGTTACTGCTGGGTCAGCCGGACGTGTACCTCAGACTGGGTGAAGCCTAAAGCTAGCGTTCTTAAGGGAATATTTGGTCGGTGAACTAAAGATCATCTTTTTTATTTTATTTATCTATATGCCCCCAGATGTTTTTCCTGCGTTTCTTTTCGCAGCATGGACATGCACCTTAGGGCATGCCTCCCAGGGAAAGGAACCCCTAACGGAACTATTCTCCCTGGAAGATGTTTCTTACTAACCATGTAATATAACACAACTAGTTGGGCACTTGTCTGTTCACGCACTAATGGCCCCTACGCCTGGTCTCCATGCATTCCCCGGTTCCTATATAACCGCATGGGAATTCGGACACACTCCGGACCGTCAGGTCCCGAGGCTGAAGTGAAAAGGTCGGCCATGACAAATGATCTACAATCCGGCTAGAGGGCATTATAAATGTCAATTAAATTACATAGTCATTTTGACTGATTGTATTCCTCTTCAATACCATCTAACAGGCTGTCTAATTTACAGTCCTGCTGGGAATACTTTGCGGCCAACTCTACTTGACCGTATACTAAGCTTACAGGGATCTCCTTCCCATCGGGCCCTACAGGACCGACCTCGGCCATGTGGTTGGGGTCAGCCTTTGTGTACCGCATCTTCACCATGGCCCAGGCCTCCCTAGCGCCTTGACGGCAGGCCGATATCTTCCACAATCAGAAGCGCCGCCGTGCTCCCTTTAGCTTCTCCGCAAGCTCTCCAAGACTTTCGGGCATGGAGACAGATGGCCACAGGGCCTGGGCGACGCCTTGCATCGACTGCCGAACTCGATCGAGCAGTTGCGAGAGCTCGGGAAGAAGGTCACCCGTAGAACCGGGCATCTCCTCTGCAGGACGACCTGTTAGCACACCTACAGACATTGCTCTATTAGTCGACTTCCTCGCTGAACTTTCTTTCAAAGGTTCGTTCAAGCACTTACTAAATATGCCGCACCGAAGCCGCTGATTCTCCTTTACGGAGTCTGACAGCTGGGCACGAACATCTTTCAGCTCGACGCCCAGCTTGGTGTTGGCATCTTGGAGATCGTTCTTCTCCCGCCTCACCTTTGTCAGCACCTTCTCACCAGCCTTTAGCTGGCGTAGGAGGTGTTGCCTTTCCAGATTCAATTCGGCGCCATCTGCAATTTCATTTGTCAGATTCGCACCCATGTCGTGCTTCGCAAAATACTTATCTTTTGAAGTGTATATTACCAGAGGGGGTCTCCTTGGGCTCCCCTACTGTGGCTAGTGCGGCCTCAAGTTGGGCTTTGCACTCTTCCAGCTCCTTGGACAGTAGGGAATTCTTTTCTGTAAGAACCTGCATAACAAATGATCCTTAAATCAGTTATTCTAACTGTTTCAAGTCTCAGGGGCTACTGGTATATATATATATATAATTACCAAAATTTTCTTACCCGTATGTCCTTTACATATTGCTCCGTGGCTCTGGCTAGACCATTTTGAGCGGCACGGAGGTACGCATCTCCCGAGTTGAAGGCATCTAACGCCCCTTGGGAGAAACAAGCGTCACGAAGAATTGTCGGCGACGCCTGTGGTTCATGGCACTCTCCACCTCAGAGTTGGTGGCAGACAATCCGTCCACATCCTCCCTCGGAGGAGCGGCTGGCGTGCGCCTTGTGTTCACCTCCACCTCCGGACTAGGCTTTGGAGCCTGGCTGGTGGAGGCGCGATTGGCAGCCTCTCCGGATATAGTCCGGCGAGGTCTCTTTGTCCTGAAGAGAGCATGAGTGTCAATGTGCCTCGAAGGTATAACACCTAGGATAAGGGGGCGCGCCATACCTTTGCACTGACGCCTCGGTCCGGACTGCACTTCTATTTTGCCCACGGGGCCCTGCGGCCCCTCGTTGGCTTGTTGCCGCATGTTCGGCCTTCCGCCTCAAAAACCTGCCCTGCAAAGCTCGGTTGTAATCAGGAAACTGAAAACACGAGAGGGCGGACACCTATTTGGGGTACTGGGACTTCGACCTCAGTTACCTGGGAGGCCGGGATTAGCCCCGGGTAATTGGCCGTAATGGCAACCAAGGCGTTGTCCTTGCTCAATTGATGGAACACTCCATCAATCAGCTCCACAGATATGTCCGGATCCTCTTGAGAGGCCGGGTCGAGGGACCGTCCTGGGTCCTCGGGTTGTGGAGGAGGGCTGCTTATTTCCTTAACATCCCGGCGCAGTTCCTGCATTGAAGTCGTCAGACTGAATATTTAACAATGGGAATACAAAATACAAAACGGATGGGCAAGTAAATGCGACCACTTACCCAGCTTGGGGGATTGTGCATAGAGAATCCACCCTGTGGGTTGACGTGGAGGAATTCCTCCTCTTCTCCCTTATACAAAGTGGACAAGATCTTTAGTAGAGCGGCAGCTGAATCCGGCCCCTTACGACCATAGCGGGTGGCGTCGTCCTCCCCGTTGAAGTCCCACATGGGGTGGCTTCTATACTGAAGCGGCTGCACCCCCTGCATGATGCATTCGGCCATAACCCCGATCATGGTTAGTCTGGAATGGGCTAACAATCTTATTCGGCCTATCAGGTAAATGATGTCCCTGTCACTTTCCCTCTGAGGGCTCCGTGGACGCCAGCTTAGGCGCTTCTTTAAGGGAGCACTGTCAAATTCAGGGAGGCCGATCCGGACAGGATCCGGCAGCGGGACGTCTTCTATATAAAACCATTCCGAGGGCCAGTCTTCGGACGCCTTCTTTGGGGTTCCGGACAGATATCCGGTCCCGGCGATGCGCCACACTTCGGCTCCACCCACTTGATACATTGACCCCTCCTTAGAGCAGGGAACAAGGCAGAATAACCTTTTCCATAGCCCAAATGAGCCTCGACACCCAAAAACAGCTCGTAGAGGGCTACGAAGCCCGCGATATGCAATACGGAGGCAGGCGTGAGATTGTGTAGCTGGAGGCCGTAGAACTCCAGCAGCCCCTGGAGAAATGGGTGGATTGGAAACCCGAGACCCTTATTAAATAAGGGACTAGGCATACCTGCTCTCCTTTGGAGGGATTGGGGGCACTCTCCGCTTGCTTTCCGCCGTTGTAGACGGCAAGACCGGCTCAAACCGGGATCATGTAGGCCGGGGGAAGAAATCCCTTGGTCTGGAGCGTCACTAGCTCGCTATACGGGATGGAGCATCTCTCCCAATATCCAGGCTGAGGGCTGGAAGGGCGAGAGGAGGAGTTGCGACGGCTGGCCATGGTGGAATGGACCTTTGTCGGATGCGCTCTGATGAACACTGCGAAGGGGGAAGATGTGGTTTGGATCTAAATCCTCGTCCCCTTAAATAGGGCAGCTCATTTAGCGGCTAGGGGTGTTAATGTAAAAACACTCAGACTTTTCATATTCGTTTGACACGTGGGAAGCGGCCATTATTGGGCGTAGAAGCCAAGGAGCGCAACATCTACAAGAAACCGGACTTTATTCAACAGGTACACGGAATTTGGGGGAGAACCCGCCTTGCAATGCCGAAGACAATCTGCGCGCCGGACTCATCGTCATTGAAGGCTGGTTCGGGGGCTACTGAGGGAGTCCTAGATAAGGGGGTGTTCGGATAGCCGGACTATACCTTCAGCTGGACTCCTGGACTATGAAGATACAAGATTGAAGACTTCGTCCCGTGTCCAGAAGGGACTTTCCTTGGCGTGGAAGGCAAGCTTGGCGATACGGATATTCAGATCTCCTACCATTGTAACCGACTTTGTGTAACCCTAACCCTCGCTGGTGTCTATATAAACTGGAGGGTTTTAGTCCGTAGGACAATATAGATAACAACAATCATACCATAGGCTAGCTTCTAGGGTTTAGCCTCTCTGATCTCGTGGTAGATCTACTCTTGTACTACCCATATCATCAATATTAATCGAGCAGGACGTAGGGTTTTACCTCCATCGAGAGGGCCCGAACCTGGGTAAAACTTCGTGTCCCTTGCCTCCTGTTACCATCTGGCCTAGACGCACAGTTCGGGACCCCCTACCCGAGATCCACCAGTTTTGACACCGACAATCGTCCTCGACCTCTCTGTCTGCCGCTCTCTCATGAGGGCTGGCTTCTCTATCCTCCTGTGCTGAATCTTGCTGGAGGTGGTTGTCTTCGACACTGTCCGGGGTGTTATTATCTCCCGTGCTGGAATCACCGTTTTTGTTTTGGCAGGATTTAGAGCGGTGCCGCTGACGCCGGTGCTTAGGCTCCTTCTTGGAGGGGTCATCCTCCGCTGTTCCATCGCCATTGCCTTCTTTTGGGATGTCCACCATGTATATATCATACGACGAGGTGGCTTTCCAGTGCCCTATAGGCGCTGGTTCTTGATCGTCTCCTGCATCGGCGTCCATACCGTCGATGTCTTCGGAGTCGAAGTCGAGCATGTCGGTTAAATCATCGACAGTGGCTACGAAGTGGGTGGTGGGTGGGCTTTGAATTTCTTCATCATCCGCATCCCAACCTTGCTGACCATAGTCCGGCCAGGGCTCTCCTGACAAAGAGAGAGACTTTAGTGAATTCAAAATATCGCCAAAGGGCGAGTGCTGAAAGATGTCCACGGCGGTGAACTCCATGATCGGCGCCCAATCGGGTTCGATCGGTCGAGGGCGGAGGGCTCGGAGTCTGGAGAGGAGTCCGGCTCCTTGGAGTCACGGGCTTCGCAGAGAATAGGGCTGGTGTTCGGCTCAATCGCCGTAGAGATTGCAGCCCCCGAGGCGGTGTCTAACCACCCATCCTCGGTTGGTGTGATCGGCTCCGAGCTAGGGGTCGGAGCGGACACAGGTGCGGCCTCCAGGGCACTGTTCGGCGGCGGAGCTAAATCATGCCCATCGTGACAGTGCGGCGCGCTTGGCTGTGGCTCGAATCCGTCACAGATCAAGCCTCCGCGGATGTCGGCCGTGTAGTTCAAACTTCCAAATCTGACCTGATGGCCAGGGGCGTTGCTTTCAATCTGCTCCAGATGACCAAGCGAATTGGCCCGCAGTGCAAAGCCGCCGAATACGAAGATCTGTTCGGGGAGAAAAGTCTCACCCTGGATCGCATCGCTGTTGATGATCGGAGAAGCCATCGGGCCTAAAAGTGACGACACAGAGGAACTCTCAATGAAAGCACCAATGTCGGTGTCAAAACCGGCGGATCTCGGGTAGGGGGTCCCGAACTGTGCGTCTAGGCCGGATGGTAACAGGAGGCAGGGGACATGATGTTTTACCCAGGTTCGGGCCCTCTTGATGGAGGTAAAACCCTATGTCCTGCTTGATTAATATTGATGATATGGGTACTACAAGAGTAGATCTACCATGAGATCAGAGAGGCTAAACCCTAGAAGCTAGCCTATGGTATGATTGTTCTTCGTCCTACGGACTAAAACTCTCCGGTTTATATAGACACCGGAGAAGGCTAGGGTTACACAGAGTCGGTTACAATGGTAGGAGATCTACATATCCGTATCTCCAAGCTTGCCTTCCACGCCAAGGAAAGTCCCTTCCAGACACGGGACGAAGTCTTCAATCTTGTATCTTCATAGTCTAGGAGTCCGGCCGAAGGTATAGTCCGGCCATCCGGACACCCCCTAATCCAGGACTCCCTCAATGGGCATCTCCATAGCCCGTTGATACGCCTAGTTGATGTGAGACTATGTTCTCCTTTTGACTCCTCCACAACCACCATTCTATTCCACCTATAGTGCTATGTCCATGGCTCACGCTCATATATTGCGTGAAAGTTAAAAAGGTTTGAGAACGTCAAAAGTATGAAACAATTGCTTGGCTTGTCATCGGGGTTGTGTATGATGTGAATATTTTGTGTGGTGAAGATGGAGCATAGCCAGACTATATGATTTTGTAGGGATAACTTTCCTTGGCCATGTTATTTTGAAAAGACATGATTGCTTTATTAGTAGGCTTGAAGTATTATTGTTTTATGTCAAATGATAGACTATTGCTTCGAATAACTTGTATCTTAATATTCATGACATGATTAGATATGTGATCAAGATTATGCTAGTTAGCATTCCACATCAAAAATTATCCTTTTTATCATTTACCTACTCGAGGACGAGCAGGAATTAAGCTTGGGGATGCTGATACGTCTCCGTCGTATCTATAATTTTTTTATTGTTCCATGCCAATATTCTACAACTTTCATATACTTTTGGCAACTGTTTATACTATTTTTGAGACTAACATATTGATCTAGTGCCCAGTGCCAGTTCCTGTTTGTTGCATGTTTTTTGTTTCACAAAAAATCCATATCAAACGGAGTCCAAACGGGATAAAAACGGACGGAGATTTTTTTGGAATATATGTGATTTTTGGGAGGTGAAATCAACGTGAGACGATGCTCGAGGGGCCCACGAGGCAGGGGGCGCGCCCATGACCCTCGTGGCCACTCCGTAAGGTAGCTGATGTCCTTCTTTCGCCGCAAGAAAGCTAATATCCGAATAGAGATCGTGTTAAAATTTCAGCCCAATCGGAGTTACGGATCTCCGGGAATATAAGAAACGGTGAAAGGGTTGAATCTGAGAACGCAGAAACAGAGAGAGACAGAGAGACAGATCCAATCTCGGAGGGGCTCTCGCCCCTCCCGTGCCATGAAGGCCATGGACCAGAGGGGAAACCCTTCTCCCATCTAGGGAGGAGGTCAAGGAAGAATACGAAGGAGGGGGCTCTCTCCCCCTCGCTTCCGGTGGCACCGGAGTGCCACCGGGGGCCATCATCATCACCGCAATCTTCACCAACAACTTCACCACCATCATCACCAACTCTTCCCCCCTCTATGCAGCAGTGTAACCTCTCTCTTACCCGCTGTAATCTCTACTTAAACATGGTGCTCAACGCTATATATTATTTCCCAATGATGTATGGATATCCTATGATGTTTGAGTAGATCTGTTTTGTCCTATGGGCTATTTGATGATCAAGATTGGTTTGAGTTGCATGTTTTGTTATTGGTGTTGTCCTATTGTGCTCTCCGTGTCGCGCAAGCGTGAGGGATACCCGCTGTAGGGCGTTGCAATACGTTCATGATTCGCTTATAGTGGGTTGCGTGAGTGACTGAAACACAAACCCGAGTAAGGGGGTTGTTGCGTATGGGATAAAGAGGACTTGATACTTTAATGCTATGGTTGGGTTTTACCTTAATGATCTTTAGTAGTTGTGGATGCTTTCTAGAGTTCCAATCATAAGTGCATATGATCCAAGTAGAGAAAGTATGTTACCTTATGCCTCTCCCTCAAATAAAATTGCAATAATGATCACCGGTCTAGTTATCGATTGCCGAGGGACAAATAACTCTCTCGTAACAACAAGCTCTCTACTAAAACTAATTTAGTTGTGTATTTATCTAAACAGCCCCTAGCCTTTATTTACGCGCTCTTTATTATCTTGCAAACCTATCCAACAACACCTACAAAGTACTTCTAGTTTCATACTTGTTCTAGGTAAAGCGAACGTCAAGCGTGCGTAGAGTTGTATCGGTGGTCGATAGAACTTGAGGGAATATGTGTTCTACCTTTAGCTCCTCGTTGGGTTCAACACTCTTACTTATCGAAAGAGGCTACAATTGATCCCCTATACTTGTGGGTTATCAAAGGTCTTCCATTTATCTTTGGAGGGAAAGGCATTGACATGGTTTAGGCTATGTGATGATATGGGATCATGGAACTACAACCGATTGAAATTGGAATTTCATCAGAAATTTTATCCTATGCATCTTGTTCATCGTGATCGTAATTATATATATAATTTTTAGCCTCGCGAAGGATAAAGCATCGCTCAAGCTTAGGGGAGGCTTAAGTCAATGTTATATTCATGCCCAATCATGAGCTCTCAAGAGAAATTATTATTCAAAAAATTTATGCTCGGCTTTCTCTCAATAATCGCTCCATGCTCGATACTTCTTGTACTGGATCTTTTATGATGAAGACTATTGAATTCAAATGGGATTTATTGGAAAGAATTAAATGCAACTCTGTAGAATGGGATCTCGACGAAGGTAAGGAGTCAGGTATAACACCTAAGTTTGATTGTGTTAAATCTTTTCTGGATACCGATGCTTTCCGTGAATTTAGCACTAAATATGGACTTGACTCTGAGATAGTAGCTTCTTTCTGTGAATCCTTTGCTACTCATGTTGATCTCCCTAAGGAGAAGTGGTTTAAATATAATCCTCCCATTTAAGTAAAAGTAGTTGCACCTATTAAATTTGAAGAAAATACTATCACTTATAATGATTTTTTTGTTCCTACTGCTTATATTGAGAAACCACCTTTCCCTGTTAGAATAAAGGATCATGCTAAAGCTTCAACTGTGGTTCGTAAGAGTAATACTAGAACACCTACACCCTCTGAGCAAATTAAAGTTGAACCTAGTGTTTCTATGGTTAAATATCTCTTGGCCTATAATATTGATGGGCATGTTGTTTACTTCTGTGATGAAGCTGCTAGAATTGCTAGACCCGATACTAAACATAAACATAGACATGTTGTAGGCATGCCTGTTATTTCAGTTAAAATAGGAGATCATTGCTATCATGGCTTATGTGATATGGGTGCTAGTGCAAGTGCAATACCTCATTACTTATATAAAGAAATTATGCACGATATTGCACCTGCTGAGATAGAGGAAATTGATGTTACAATTAAGCTTGCTAATAGAGACACTATTTCACCAGTTGGGATTGTTAGAGATGTTGAAGTCTTGTGTGGGAAAGTTAAATATCTTGCTGATTTTCTTGTTCTTGGTTCCCCACAAGATAACTTTTGTCCCATTATATTTGGTAGACCCTTCTTGAATACTGTTAATGCTAAGATAGACTGCAACAAGGATATTGTTTCTGTTGATTTAGGGGATATGTCTCATGAATTTAACTTTGCTAAATTTCGTAGACAACCCCATGATAAAGAATTGCCTAGTAAAGATGAAATTATTGGTCTTGCTTCTATTTCCGTGCCTCCTAATGATCCTTTAGAACAATATTTGCTAGACCATGAAAATGATATGTTTATGAATGAAAGAAGGGAAATAGATGAAGTATTCTTTAAACAGGGACCTATTTTGAAACACAACTTGCCTGTTGAAATTCTAGGGGATCCTCCTCCACCCAAGGGTGATCTTGTGTTTGAGCTTAAACCTTTACCTGATACTCTCAAATATGCTTATCTTGATGAGAAAGAGATATATCCTGTTATTATTAGTGCTAATCTTTCAGAGCATGAGGAAAACAAATTATTGAAAACTCTGAAGAAGCACCGTGCTGCTATTGGATATACTCTTGATGATCTTAAGGGCATTAGTCCCACTCTATGCCAGCACAAAATAAAATTGGAGAAAGACGCGGAACCAGTTGTTGATCACCAATGACGGTTAAATCCTAAGATGAAAGAAGTGGTAAGAAAAGAATTACTAAAGTTTCTAGAGGCGGGTATAATTTATCCCATTGCTGATAGTCAGTGGGTAAGCCCTGTCCATTGTGTCCCTAAGAAGGGAGGTTTTACTGTTGTTCCTGATGATAAAGATGAATTGATCCCACAAAGAATTGTTACAGGTTATAGAATGGTAATTGATTTCTGCAAATTAAATAAAGCTACTAAAAAGGATCATTACCCTTTACCTTTTATTGATCAAATGCTAGAAATATTGTCCAAACATACACATTTTTGCTTTCTAGATGGTTATTCTGGTTTCTCTCAAATACCTGTGTCCAAAGAGGATCAAGCAAAGACAACTTTAACTTGCCCTTTCGGTACCTTTGCTTATAGACGTATGCCTTTTGGTTTATGTAATGCACCTGCTACCTTTCAAAGATGTATGACTGCTATATTCTCTGACTTTTGTGAAAAGATTGTTGAGGTATTCATGGATGATTTTTCTGTTTATGGAACTTCTTTTGATGATTGCTTAAGCAACCTTGATCGAGTTTTGCAGAGATGTGAAGAAACTAATCTTGTCTTGAATTGGGAGAAGTGCCACTTTATGGTTAATGAAGGTATTGTCTTGGGGCATAAAATTTCTCAAAGAGGTATTGAAGTTGATAAAGCTAAAGTTCATGCTATTGAAAAGATGTCGTGTCCTAAGGACATTAAAGGTATAAGAAGTTTCCATGGTCATGCCAGTTTTTATAGGAGGTTCATTAAGGACTTCTCTAAAATTTCTAGGCCTCTGACTAATCTCTTACAAAAAGATGTTCCTTTTGCCTTTGCTGATGATTGTGTAGAAGCATTTGAAATATTTAAGAAAGCTTTGATTTCTACACCTATTGTTCAGCCTCCTGATTGGAATTTACCATTTGAAATTATGTGTGATGCTAGTGATTATGCTGTAGGGGCTGTTCTAGGACAAAGGGTTGATAAGAAATTAAATGTTATCCAATATGCTAGTAAGACTCTGGACAGTGCCTAGAGAAATTATGCTACTACTGAAAAAGATTTTTTAGCAGTTGTATTTGCTTGTGATAAGTTCAGACCTTATATTGTTGATTCTAAAGTAACTGTTCACACTGATCATGCTGATATTAAATATCTTATGGAGAAGAAAGATGCTAAACCTAGACTTATTAGATGGGTTCTCTTTCTACAAGAATTTGATTTGCATATTATTGATAGAAAGGGAGCTGAGAACCCCGTTATAGACAACTTGTCTAGGTTAGAGAATGTTCTTGATGACCCACTACCTATTGATGATAGCTTTCCTGATGAACAACTAGCTGTCATAAATGCTTCTCGTACTGCTCCATGGTATGCTGATTATGCTAATTATATTGTTGCTAAATTTATACCACCTAGTTTCACATACCAGCAAAAGAAAAAGTTCTTCTATGATTTAGACATTACTTTTGGGATGACCCACACCTTTATAAAGAAGGAGTAGATGGTGTCATTAGACGTTGTGTACCTGAGCATGAACAGGAACAGATCCTACACAAGTGTCACTCTGAGGCTTATGGAGGACACCATGCTGGAGATAGAACTGCACATAAGGTATTGCAATCCGTTTTTTATTGGCCTACTCTCTTCAAGGATGCCCGTAAGTTTGTCTTGTGATGAATGTCAAAGAATTGTTAATATTAGTAGACGTTAAGAAATGCCTATGAATTATTCACTTGTTATTGAACCATTTGATGTTTGGGGCTTTGATTATATGGGACCGTTTCCTTCCTCTAATGGGTACACACATATTTTAGTTGCTGTTGATTACGTTACTAAGTGGGTAGAAGCTATTCCAACTAGTAGTGTTGATCATAACACCTCTATTAAGATGCTTAAAGAAGTTATTTTTCCGAGGTTTGGAGTCCCTAGATACTTAATGACTGATGGTGGTTCACATTTTATTCATGGTGATTTTCGTAAAATGCTTGCTAAGTATGATGTTAACCATAGAATTGCATCTCCATACCACCCACAATCTAGTGGCCAGGTAGAATTGAGTAATAGAGAGCTTAAATTAATTTTGCAAAAGACTGTTAATAGATCTAGAAAGAATTAGTCCAAGAAACTTGATGATGCATTATGGGCTTATAGAACTGCATACAAAAATCCTATGGGTATGTCTCCATATAAGATGGTTTATGGAAAAGCATGTCATTTACCTCTCGAACTAGAACATAAGGCATATTGGGCCATTAAAGAGCTCAATTATGATTTCAAACTTGCCGGTGGGAAGAGGCTTTTTGACATTAGCTCACTTGATGAATGGAGAACCCAGGCTTATGAGAATGCCAAACTGTTTAAAGAAAAAGTTAAAAGATGGCATGATAAAAGGATACAAAAGCGTGAGCTTAATATAGGTGATTATGTATTATTATACAACTCTCGTTTAAGATTTTTTGCAGGAAAACTCCTCTCTAAATGGGAAGGTCCTTACATCATCGAGGAGCTCTATTGTTCCGGTGCCATAAAAATCAACAACTTCGAAGGCACAAATCCGAGGGTGGTGAATGATCAAAGAATCAAACATTATATCTCAGGTAATCCTATAAATGTTGAAACTAATGTTGTTGAAACCGTAACCCCGTAGGAATACCTAAGGGACACTTTCCAGAATGTTTCAGACTCTGAAAAGGAAGAGGTATGAGGTACGGTAAGTAAACCGACTCCAAAACAGTTCTAATAGCAATTTTTCTCTGTTTTGGAATATTTAAGAAAATAGGAAAATAAGAAGCAGTCCGGGAAGGACATGAGGCGTCCACGAGGGTGGAGGGCGCGCCCCCTGCCTCGTGGGCTCTCCGGAATCCATTTTCTTGCATGATACTTCTTTTGGTCGGTAAAAATTCATTATATAATCTCATGAAGGTTTTGACCATGCAAATATCTCCTGTTTTTGTTTCGAGTTGTTTCTGCTGCAGATTAGAGCAACATGTCATCCCAAAATTCGGAGGGAGAAAGCTATGTGGCTGATTACCTTGCAGATCATAAGGCCTATGGGGACTTGGAGCATTGTTGTTGGACCACGGAGGAAGAAGAAGACTATGAGCCTAGGGGAAAGAAGGAGACGAGTTCGGATGAAGATGAAGTCCCACTACCTCAACCTGGGGACATGCATGTGGAGTTCAAAAAGTCAAGCCTCCCTGCTAGAGCAAAGAAACCTAAGATCAAGTTTATCCCTTTTCGCCTATTGCAGGAGAACAAACAAGAACTTTGCAAAAAGGTATTAAGCCTTGAGCAGGAGATCAGTGACCTAAGGGAGCAAAATTCTATCCTCAAGCGCAAATTAAGGAAGAAGCACACGCACCAACAACTCCATCATCACCACCTCCGAGGAAGGAGACATAAACACATGGGTATGGGCACTCCCCTTGGAAACTATCAAGCTTGGGGGAGTGCCCCAGTATCGTATCATCATCACACTTTTATCTTTACCGTTTTTCTTAGTTCGATCCTTCTGGTAATACCTTGATCTAGTAGAATAAAGTTTTAGTATATGATCTAGTTTTGAGTTTTTCTTTATGATCCTTCTATGTAATCGAGTCCGTGAGCTATATATAATAAATATTAGTGTCGAGTCAAGGGCTTGATTATCTTGCTATGATCTTGAGGGAATAAAATAAAAGAGAAAGAATAAAAATAAATAAAGAGATCTTATGGAGAGTAATGACTTCACATATAAAGAGTATGATGAATAAAAATTGTTGAGGGTTGACAAGCATAGTTTTGGTCATCATTGCAATTAATAGGAAGTAATAAAGAAAGAGATATTTTCACATATAAATATACTATCTTGGACATCTTTTATGATTCTGAGCACTCATTAAAATATGACATGCTAAAGAGTTGACGTTGGACAAGGAAGACAACGTAATGGGTTATGTTTTCTTACATCTGAGATAAATTATATTGTCATGGATCATCCAACATGTTGAGCTTGCCTTTCCCTCTCATGCTATTCAAATTCTTTGCACCAAGTAGAGATACTACTTGTGCTTCCAAATATCCTTAAACCCAGTTTTGCCATGAGAGTCCACCATATCTACCTATGGATTGAGTAAGATCCCTCAAGTAAGTTTCCATAGTTGCAAGCAATAAAAATTGCTCTCTAAATATGTATGATTTATTAGTGTGAAGAAAATAAGCTTTATACGATCTTGTGATGTGGAAGAAATAAAAATGACGGACTGCATAATAAAGGTCCATATCACAAGTGGCAATATAAAGTGACGTTCTTTTGCATTAAGACTTCGTGCATCCAACCATAAAAGCACATGACAACCTCTGCTTCCCTTTGCGAAGGGCCTATCTTTTATTCTTGTCTTATACTTCATGCAAAGAGTCACAGTGATCTTCACCTTTCCTTTTTACATTTTATCCTTTGGCAAGCACAATATGTTGGAAAGATCCAGATATATATAGCCAATTGGATGTGAGTTTTCATGAACTATTATTGTTGACATTACCCTTGAGATAAAAGGTTGGGAGGCAAAACTATAAGCCCCTATCTTTCTCTGTGTCTGATTAAAACTTCATAACCATAAATATCGCGTGAGTGGTAGCAGTTGTGAAAGACTAAATGATGGTTGAGTATGTGGACTTGTTGAAAAGCTCTTATTGAATCTTTCCTATGTTATGATAAATTGAAATTGTCTCAATGACTGAGATTACAGTTTGTTGGTTCTCAATGAAGTTTACGATTCATACTTGAAACTGTGAATGAATTGTTACTTTAGCATAAGAGATCATATGACAATATATATATATTGTTCTTCTAAGAATGATCATGATGCTCTCATGTCCGTATTTTATTTTTATCGACACCTCTATCTCTAAACATGCAGACATATTTTTCGATATTGGCTTTCGCTTGAGGACAAGCGAGGTCTAAGCTTGGGGGAGTTGATACGTCCATTTTGCATCATGCTTTTATATCGATATTTATTGCATTATGGGATGTTATTACACATTATGTCACAATACTTATGCCTATTCTCTCTTATTTTACAAGGTTTACATGAAGAGGGGGAATGCCGGCAGCTGGAATTCTGGGATGGAAAAGGAGCAAATATTGGAGACCTATTCTGCACAACTCCAAAAGTCCTGAAACTTCACGGGAGCATGTTTCAGAATATATAAAAAATATTGGGTGAAAGAAGTACCAGAGGGGGCCACCCACCATCCACGAGGGTGGGGGCGCGCCCTACCCCCTGGGTGTGCCCCCTGGCAGCCCTCTGATGCCCATCTTTGGCTATATGGAGTCTTTCGTCGAGGAAAAAATCATAAGCTAGCTCATGGGACGAAACTCCGCCGCCACAAGGCGGAACCTTGGCAGAACCAATCTAGGGCTCCGGCGGAGTTGTTCTGCTGGGGAAACTTCCCTCCGGGAGGGGGAAATCATCACCATTGATCCTCTCATCGGGAGGGGGTCAATCTCCATCAAAATCTTCACCAGCACCATCTCATCTCAAACCCTAGTTCATCTCTTGTATCAAATCTTTGTCCCAAAGCCTCAGATTGGTACCTCTGGGTTGCTAGTAGTGTTGATTACTCTTTGTAGTTGATGCTAGTTGGTTTATTTGGTGGAAGATCATATGTTCAGATCCTTTATGCATATTAATACCCCTCTGATTATGAACATGAATATGATTTGTGAGTAGTTATGTTTGTTCCTGAGGACATGGGAGAAGTCTTGCTATAAGTAGTCATGTGAATTTGGTATTCGTTTGATATTTTGATGAGATGTATGTTGTATTTCCTCTAGTGGTGTCATCTGAACGTCGACTACATGACACTTCACCATTGTTTGGGCCTATGATACGTCTCCAACGTATCTATAATTTTTGATTGCTCCATGCTATATTATCTACTGTTTTGGATGTTTATGGGCTTTATTATACACTTTTATATTATTTTTGGGACTAACCTATTAACCCAGAGCCCAGTGCCAGTTTCTGTTTTTACCTTGTTTTAGGGTTTCGAAGAAAAGGAAAATCAAACGGAGTCCAATTAACCTGAAACTTCACAGAACTCATTTTTGGAAGGAAAGAAGCCTAGAAGACTTGGAGTGCAAGTCAGGGGACCTTCGAGGAGGCCACAAGGTAGGGGGGGCACCCACCCCCTAGGGCGCGCCCTGCACCCTCGTGGGCCCCTCGTTCCCCCTGACGTACTTCTTCCACCTATATATCTCCATATACCCTAAAAACATCGGAGAGCACAATAGATCGGGAGTTCCGCCGCCAGAAGCCTCCGTAGCCACCGAAAGCCAATCTAGACCCGTTTCGGCACCCTGCCGGAGGGGGGAACCCCTCTCCGGTGGCAATCTTCATCATCCCGGTGCTCTCCATGACGAGGAGGGAGTAGTTCTCCCTCGGGGCTGAGGGTATGTACCAGTAGCTATGTGTTTGATCACGAGAGAGAGATCAAACACATAGCTACTATTATACTTGATGTATGTCTTGCCGTGCGTATCTATGGTGACATGTATCGCGAGCTTTGCTATTATAGTTGGATCTTATGATGTTTCTTCCCCCCTCTACTCTCTTGTAATGGATTGAGTTTTCCCTTTGAAGTTATCTTATCGGATTGAGTCTTTATAGATTTGAGAACACTTGATGTATGTCTTGCCGTGCGTATCTGTGGTGACAATGGGATACCACGTGATTCACTTGATGTATGTTTTGGTGATCAACTTGCGGGTTCCGCCCATGAACCTATGCATAGGGGTTGGCACACGTTTTCATCGTGATTCTCCGGTAGAAACTTTGGGGCACTCTTTGAGGTCCTTTGTGTTGGTAGAATAGATGAATCTGGGATTGTGTGATGCATATCGTATACTCATACCCACGGATACTTGAGGTGACATTGGAGTATCTAGGTGACATTAGGGTTTTGGTTGATTTGTATCTTAAGGTGTTATTCTAGTACGAACTCTAGGGCTGTTTGTGACACTTATAGGAATAGCCCAACGGATTGATTGGAAAGAATAACTTTGAGGTGGTTTCATACCCTGCCATAATCTCTTTGTTCGTTCTCCGCTATTAGTGACTTTGGAGTGACTCTTTGTTGCATGTTGAGGGATAGTTATGTGATCCAATTATGTTATTATTATTGAGGGAACTTGCAAAGTATGAACCCTAGGCCTTGTTTCAACACATTGCAATACCGTTTACGCTCATTTTTATCATTCGTTACCTTGCTGTTTTTATATTTTCAGATTACAAAAACTATTATCTACCATCCATATACCACTTGTATCACCATCTCTTCGCCGAACTAGTGCACCTATACAATTTACCATTGTATTGGGTGTGTTGGGGACACAAGAGACTCTTTGTTATTTGGTTGCAGGGTTGCTTGAGAGAGACCATCTTCATCCTACGCCTCCTACGGATTGATAAACCTTAGGTCATCCACTTGAGGGAAATTTGCTACTGTCCTACAAACCTCTGCACTTGGAGGCCCAACAACGTCTACAAGAAGGTTGTGTAGTAGACATCAAGCTATTTTCTGACACCGTTGCCGGGGAGTTTAGCGCTTGAAGGTATATCTTTAGATCTTGCAATCGAGTCTTTTAGTTTCTTGTTTTAGCACTAGTCTAGTTTATAAAATAAAACTATAAAAAATGGAATTGAGTTTACCTCATACGCTTCACCTTTTTAATATCTTTCGTGAGTATGATGGAAAGGAAAATTGTGCCAAAGTGTTAGAAGAAGAATGCATTAAAATGTTTGGCACTAAATATTTGAATGATGAGCATGATTGCAATGTTGTTAGTATGAACTCCTTGAATATCCATGGTACTAATGATGATTGCACTAGTTATGATGAAAATGTCTCCTATAAACATGTAAATTTTTGTGGAGTGCATTGGGTTTGTAAGTACACACCAAATAGGGAAGATAGATATTGCAAGAGGCATAAGTACTTAGAAACTAAATTGTTGCAAGAAAGGCTAGATGATTGCGCTGAAGATTTAAATTTTCTTGGCCGTACTTGTATACTTTGCAATGAACAGGGTCATTTAGCTATCCGATGCAAATTGTTCCATGATCTAATCATGTCCAAAAATTGTGATGACTTGATTTCCCTTGCACATTATAATGAACTTAGTTTGCTTATGGTCTACGAAGAAATGAAATGTATAACTAAACATCTTCCAGAATTTGCCCGTTATAAACTTCTTGGTTTTGATCTAGAGGAAATTTATATGTATTGTGCGGTGAATTGTATTGAAAATCCTTATATTGCCAATTACATAAAGAAAAGAAAACAAATAGAAGATGAAGAGAATACTAATGAAAGGGAAGAGACTTCCCAATACCCTCCTATTATTTCTTATGATGAATCAGGTAACGAGGAGGAGCCTCCTATTCAACCAATCCCATTAATAAGGAGCTCCAAAAAGAGGATTGAACCCACACATGATGTGGTGAAGAAGAAGAAAAGAAAAAGGAAGAGAGGTAAAAAGATATCTCCCCCAAATAGTGCTGCTCCTATTACTATTGTGCCTCATGAAAATATAATTGTGGAAGATAATGATACTTCTTATGATCTTGAAAATATTTTTGGCACTTGCTTGGAAGAATATGATAATTGCTATACTATTGGTGCTATCCATACTATTAATGATGAGAGTGATTATGCTTATAATATGAAAAGGCCCAAGCTTGGGGATGCTATGTTTGATGAAGATGATGTTTTGAGAATATATTTGCTGCAATTAATGTTTGTCCCAAGCTTGG
Organism: Triticum urartu; assembly: GCF_003073215.2. Classification (NCBI taxonomy): domain Eukaryota; kingdom Viridiplantae; phylum Streptophyta; class Magnoliopsida; order Poales; family Poaceae; genus Triticum; species Triticum urartu. The sequence continues at coordinate 71,433,447 of NC_053025.1, forward strand.
GGATGCTACGCTTAATGAAGATGATATTTTTAGTATCCCAAGTTTTTATATGCAAATTTATAATGATAATAACATGCCTCCTACTTATGATAATTATTGTGATGATACATATGCTATAAAAAGTAGTGAGGATTATATTTATAAAACTTGTCATGATTATAGTTACCCCTTTTCTGAACATTACTCTCTTATTGTGGAAACAATTTATAGTATTCGAGTCTCTTATGATACTCTCACTATTACGAATGAGAAGAATCTTGCTTATGTGGAGAGTAGTAAATTTTCTATGCTTGTAGATCATGAAAAGAATGCTTTAGGTACTGGTTATATTGTTGAATTCATTCATGATGCTACTGAAAATTATTATGAGGGAGGAACATATGCTTGTAGGAGTTGCAATAATATCAAGTTTCTTCTCTATGTGCTTAAAGTTTTGAAGTTATGCTTGTTTTGCCTTCCTATGCTAGTTGATTATTGCTCCCATAAGTTGTTTGTTCACAAAATACCTATGAATAGAAAGTGGGTTAGAATTAAATGTGCTAGTAATATTCTTCATGATGCTCTCTTTATGTTTCAATTCTTACCTTTGTGAGCATCATTGAAATCATCATGCCTAGCTAGGGGCATTAAACGATAGCGCTTGTTCGGAGGCAACCCAACTTTATTTTTATTCCTTGCTTTTTGTTCCTGTTTAGTAATAAATAATTCATCTAGCCTCTGTTTATATGTGGTTTTATGCTTTTAATTAGTGTTTGTGCCAAGTAGAACCGTTGGGGAGACTTGGGGAAAGTCTTGTTGATCTTGCTGTAAAAAACAGAAACTTTAGCGCTTACGAGAATTGCTGCCATTTTTATTTGGAAAGTGATATTTAGTTAATTCTTTTTGCATATGATTAATAGATAAATTCCTCAGGTCCAGCAATTTATTTGAGAATTTTATGAGTTCCATAAGTATACTTTTGATCCATATTACTACAGACTGTTCTGTTTTTGACAGATTCTGTTTTTCATGTGTTGTTTACTTATTTTGATGAATCTATGGCTAGTAAAATAGTTTATAAACCATAGAGAAGTTGGAATACAGTAGGTTTAACACCAATATAAATAAAGAATGAGTTCATTACAGTACCTAAGTGGTGATTTATTTTCTTATACTAACGGGGCTTACGAATTTTCTGTTAAGTTTTGTGTTGTGAAGTTTTCAAGTGTTGGGTAAACATTCGATGGACTATGGAATAAGGAGTGGCAAGAGCCTAAGATTGGGGATGCCCAAGGCACCCCAAGGTAATATTCGTCTTCGTTCATCGGTAACTTTACTTGGAGCTATATTTTTATTCGCCACATGATATGTGTTTTGATTGGAACGTCATGTTATTTTATTTGGTTTTGCTTGCTGTTTGAAAAAAATACCAAGATCTGAAATTATTAAATGTTAGAGAGTCTTCACATAGTTGCATAATTATTCGACTACTCATTGATCTTCACTTATATCTCTCGGAGTAGTTTGTCATTTGCTCTAGTGCTTCACTTATATCCTTTTAGAGCACGGTGGTGGTTTTATTTTATAGAAATAGATGAAGTCTCATGCTTCACTTATATTATTCTGAGAGTCTTGAATAGCATGGTAATTTGCTTAAATAATCCTAATATGCTAGGCATCCAAGAATAGTAAAAACTTTCATATAGAGTATTGAATACTAAGAGAAGTTTGATGCTTGATGATTGTTTTGAGATATGGAGGTAATAATATCAAAGTCGTGCTAGTTGAGTAGTTATGAATTTCAGGAATACTTGTGTTGAAGTTTGCAAGTCCCGTAGCATGCACATATGGTAAAATTGTGTAACAAATTTGAAACATGAGGTGTTATTTGATTGTCTTCCTTATGAGTGGCGGTCGGGGACGAGCGATGGTCTTTTTCTACCAATCTATCCCCCTAGGAGCATGCGCGTAGTGCCGAGGTTTTTGATGACTTGTAGATTTTTGCAATATGTATGTGAGTTATTTATGACTAATGTTGAGTTCATGGATTATATGCACTCTCACCCTTCCATCATTGCTAGCCTCTTCGGTACCGTGCATTGCCCTTTCTCACATTGAGAGTTGACGCAAACTTCGCCGGTGCATCCAAACCCCGTGATATGATACACTCTTTCACACATAAACCTCCTTATATATTCCTCAAAACAGCCACCATACCTACCTATTATGGCATTTCCATAGCCATTCCGAGATATATTGCCATGCAACTTTCCACCATTCAGTTTATCATGACACATTCATCATTGTCATATTGCTTTGCATGATCATGTAGTTGACATCGTATTTGTGGCAAAGCCACCGTTCATAATCTTTCATACATGTCACACTTGATTCATCGCAATCCCGGTACACCGCCAAAAGCATTCATATAGAGTCATATTTTGTTCTAGTATTGAGTTGTAATCATTGAGTTGTAAATAAATAGAAGTGTGATGATCATCATTTTCTAGAGCATTGTCCCAAGTGAGGAATAAAAAAAGAGAAAGGCCATAAAAAAAGAGAAGGCCCAAAAAAAGAAGAGAAAGGCCATAAAAAAGAGAAGGCCCAAAAAATGAAAAAAAAATGAAAATGGGAGAAAAAGAGAGAAGGGACAATGCTACTATCCTTTACCACACTTGTGCTTCAAAGTAGCACCATGATCTTCATGATAGAGAGTCTCTTGTTTTGTCACTTTCATATACTAGTAGGAAATTTTCATTATAGAACTTGGCTTGTATATTCCAACAATGGGCCTCCTCAAGTGCCCTAGGTCTTCGTGAGCAAGCAAGTTGGATGCACACCCACTTAGTTTCTTTTGTTGAGCTTTCATACATTTATAGCTCTAGTGCATCCATTGCATGGCAATCCCTACTCCTTGCATTAACATCAATCGATGGGCATCTCCATAGCCCATTGATTAGCCTCGTTGATGTGAGACTTTATCCTTTTTGTGTTCTCCACATAATCCCCTCATTATTCTATTCCACCCATAGTGCTATGTCCATGGCCCGCGCTCATATATTGCATGAAAATTTATAGGTTTGAGATTACTAAAGTACGAAACAATTGCTTGGCTTGTCATCGGGGTTGTGCATGATGAGAGCATTCTTGTGTGACGAAAATGAAACATGACTAAACCATATGATTTTGTAGGGATGAACTTTCTTTGGCCATGTTATTTTGAGAAGACATAATTGCTTAGTTAGTACGCTTGAAATATTATCATTTTATGTCAATACGAACTTTTGTCTTGAATCTTTCGGATCTGAATATTCATGCCACAATTAAGAAGAATTACACTAAAATTATGCCAAGTAGCACTCCGCATCAAAAATTCTGTTTTTATCATTTACCTACTCGATGACGAGCAGGAATTAAGCTTGGGGATGCTGATACGTCTCCAACGTATCTATAATTTTTGATTGCTCCATGCTATATTATCTACTGTTTTGGATGTTTATGGGCTTTATTATACACTTCTATATTATTTTTGGAACTAACCTATTAACCCAGAGCCCAGTGCCAGTTTCTGTTTTTACCTTATTTTAGGGTTTCGAAGAAAAGGAAAATCAAACGGGGTCCAATTGACCTGAAACTTCATGGAACTCATTTTTGGAAGGAAAGAAGCCCAGAAGACTTGGAGTGCACGTCAGGGGACCTTCGAGGAGGCCACGAGGTAGGATGGCGCGCCCACCCCCCTAGGGTGCGCCCTCCACCCTCGTGGGCCCCTCATGCCCCCCTGACGTACTTCTTCCGCCTATATATCTCCATATACCCTAAAAACATCGGAGAGCACAATAGATCGGGAGTTCCGCCACCAGAAACCTCCATAGCCACCGAAAGCCAATCTAGACCCGTTCCGGCACCCTGCCGGAGGGGGGAATCCCTCTCCGGTGGCCATCTTCATCATCCCGGTGCTCTCCATGACGAGGAGGGAGTAGTTCTCCCTCGGGGATGAGGGTATGTACCAGTAGCTATGTGTTTGATCTCTCTCTCTCTCGTGTTCTTGAGGTGATACGATCTTGATGTATCGCGAGCTTTGCTATTATAGTTGGATCTTATGATGTTTCTTCCCCCCTCTACTCTCTTTCGATGGATTGAGTTTTCCCTTTGAAGTTATCTTATCGGACTAAGTCTTTATAGATTTGAGAACACTTGATGTATGTCTTGCCGTGTGTATCTGTGGTGACAATGGGATACCACGTGATTCACTTGATGTATGTTTTAGTGATCAACTTGCGGGTTCTTCCCATGAACCTATGCATAGGGGTTGGCACATGTTTTCGTCGTGATTCTCCAGTAGAAACTTTGGGGCACTCTTTGAGGTCCTTTGTGTTGGTTGAATAGATGAATCTGAGATTGTGTGATGCATATCGTATAATCATACCCACGAATACTTGAGGTGACATTGGAGTATCTAGGTAACATTAGGGTTGTATCTTAAGGTGTTATTCTCGTACGAACTCTAGGGCTATTTGTGACACTTATAGGAATAGCCCAACGGATTGATTGGAAAGAATAACTTTGAGGTTGTTTCGTACCCTACCATAATCTCTTCGTTCGTTCTCTGCTATTAGTGACTTTGGAGTGACTCTTTGTTGCATGTTGAGGGATATTTATGTGATCCAATTATGTTATTATTGTTGAGGGAACTTGCACTAGCAAAAGTATGAACCCTAGGCCTTGTTTCAACACATTGCAATACCGTTTACGCTCATTTTTATCATTCGTTACCTTGCTGTTTTTATATTTTCAGATTACAAAAACTATTATCTACCATCCATATACCACTTGTATCACCATCTCTTCGCCGAACTAGTGCACATATATAATTTACCATTGTATTGGGTGTGTTGGGGATACAAGAGACTCTTTGTTATTTGGTTGCAGGGTTGCTTGAGAGAGACCATCTTCATCCTACGCCTCCTACGGATTGATAAACCTTAGGTCATCCACTTGAGGGAAATTTGCTACTGTCCTACAAACCTCTGCACTTGGAGGCCCAACAACGTCTACAAGAAGAAGGTTGCGTAGTAGACATCAGCCTAGGGGAAGGCATTGGGGAGTAATAAGTAGATGATGGGTTGCCAGAGTGATAGAAGCTTAAACCCTAGTTTATGCGTTGCTTCGTAAGGGGCTGATTTGGATCCATATGTTTCATGCTATGGTTACGTTTACCTTAATACTTCTTTTGTAGTTGCGGATGCTTGCAACAGGGGTTAATCATAATTGGGGTGCTTGTCCAAGGAAGGACAGTACCCAAGCACCGGTCCACCCACATATCAAATTATCAAAGTACCGAACGCAAATCATATGAACGTGATGAAAACTAGCTTGACGATAATTCACATGTGTCCACGGGAGCGCTTTCCTTTATATAAGAGTTTGTCCAGGCTTGTCCTTTGCTACAAAAAGGATTGGGCCATCTTGCTGCACCTTATTTACTTTTATTACTTGTTACCCGTTGCAAATTACCTTATCACAAAACTACCTGTTATCGATAATTTCAGCGCTTGCAGAGAATACCTTACTGAAAATTGCTTATCATTTCCTTCTTCTCCTTGTTGGGTTCGACACTCTTACTTATCGAAAGGACTACGATAGATCCCCTATACTTGTGGGTCATCACTCCACGGGTTTCCCTCCTCGATCGTCAGCGACCGCGACCCGGTGTTCACCGGCCATGTCTGGCGCGATCTTTTTCGGATGGCGGGCGTAAAATTACGCCTGAGTACGGCATTCCACCCATAGACTGATGGTCAATCCGAGGTGGTCAACAAGGTCATTGCTATGTACTTACGCTGTGTTACAGGTGATCGTACACGTGCTTGGGTGGACTGGCTTGCTTGGGCGGAGTACTGCTACAACACCTCCTACCACCCCATCCTGTGTGCCACAACCTTCAAGGTGGTCTACGGTTGTCCTCCACCACCCATCATGTTGTTTCAACCCGGGACGGCCCGAACTGAGGCGACGAGCAACCTTCTCTGCAGCAGGGATGAGATCCTTGCCGAGGTGCGCCGGCGTCTTCTCCAGGCCCAGCAGTTGTCCAAGAAATACTACGACGCCCACCACCGCGAGGCAGAGTTTTCGGTGGGTGACTGGGTGTGGCTGCAGCTCCTCCACCGCACCACGCAGTCACTGGACCCTTGAGCCAATCGCAAGTTGGGTCCTCGCTACGCATGCCTATTTCCGGTGTTGAAGCGCATCGGCAACATCGCCTACCGACTTCAGCTGCCGCCTGACGCCCGCATCCAGGACGTCTTCCAAGTGGGCTTGCTGAAGCCCTTCCGTGGCGACCCGCCGACGGCCGCGCCGGCTCTTCCTCTAACCTGCGAGGGTCGTCTACTTTTGGGCCCAGAGAAGGTGTTGAAGGCCCAGCAGAGCCGAGGTATTTGGCGCCTGTTGATCCAGTGGCAAGGCCTTCCGGAGGAGGACGCCACTTGGGAGCACCTCGAGGAGTTCCGTAAGCACTTTCCCGACTTCCAGCTCGAGGACGAGTTGTTTGCGTAGGCGGGGAGAGATGTTATGACCGGCGTACACTATAGCCGGAGGAGGCCCAATGGCGCATGCAGTTAGGGGCTTGGCTCAACTTATCATTATTTTTATTAGCACATAGGAGGATTATATAAACACATGTAAAGATTCGTTTTGGAAATAAGCAATAAGAAATCTCTATTGCTCGGCTCCCTTCGGGAGCTGGGACCCGCAAACCCTAGCCACCCATATGTCTCCTCCTCCTCGCTCGATCACGGCGCCCCAGCGCCGCCGCCTGCGCCCTTCACCTCGCCAACTCTCCTTCCACCCCTATAACCTGAGACCACGTCCTGGTAGGGACTCCGTTCCTATCAACAACCTTATTTCTAAAGCTTGTTTGAGTTGTGAAAGTAGCTTCAGGAGACCATGCATTGCAAAAGTAACTGACGTGGAAATAGTGTTCAGCGGATCGTGGATATATTCTTTTTTTTGCAATAGGATCGTGGATATATTCAGTTAGACTGGAACTTAAATCCACATATATAGTTGGCTGCAAGTGTCCATGTTGTTGCAGATAGCCAGATACAACCCGGCATCCCTGTGCACGGCACAAATTTTGTGATTCCAGGAAAAGATTGGAGCACCCAACAATGTCTTATTACTGTTTGTATGGTACAAGGAAAAGTGTTGCAGATAAGGTCTCATCTAGGTGTTAACTTACCTTTTGTTAAAATAAACCACGTTAGTCGTACGTATGTGTGGGTGTGCTCCTCCAGTTTAGAGCCAGCGATGTAGTCATTGAAAAGATAAAGAAGATTAGGGCGTGCGTGCGCCAACTGCGGTGTTCGTGCGCCGGCCCGGAATTTCTTGTGTCTTGTGTCTTCTTCTACCTCTAGCTGATAGTGAGAGAGGGTTGCGGTTCCAACAATTGGTATCAGAGCTTGGTGTCTTGGGCGTGCTTGCCGTGTCGGAGGCGTGGCAGCGATGGCGGCGCTCGCCGGCGGCTGCACGATGGAGCTCCGGGCCGTGTGTCGGCCCATGGAGGTGGGCGGCTCTGTGGCTGTCATGGCGCGTGGCGGATGCGGCGGGCGGTGACGCCGTACGTGCGGCGACCGCGGAGGCCGCCGAGGCGCTGCGTGGTGGCACGGCGGCGCAGCACGGCGTGGTGGCGTGGAGGCACTGCATGGCGGCATGGAGGCCGCGGCGGTGCAGGGCAATAAGTCGCGGCGGGGAGCCAGGCGCGACCGGTGCGTGTTATGGGTGCGCACCGGACGCGTCGAACGCGTCGGGACCGCGGGCGCGCGTACGAGCGTGCGGTTGGCGTTCGGAGGAGGCGTATGTCGCCGTGGTGCTCGAGTCCGTGCTCGAGTTCGGCTACATCCTTCCGGCGTTTGTCGTTGGCGGCTGCCATGGCGGACGCGGAGGCGGCACGCGGTGAGCGTCTGGTGCTGTCGGGCTCGTCGGGCGCGTCGGGTGCGCGCGGGACGTGCGGGGCGCGGAGGGAAGCCAGTCGCCGGCGGAGATGGAGCTCGGCGTATGTCGCCGGGGTCGTGATGGAGCACGGTGCGACCGGCGTCAGTGCGCCAGGTCGGGTCTGTGGCGGTGCGACCGGCGTCGGTGCGCCTGGTCGGGTCCGCGGGCTGGGGTCAGGGCCGTGACGACAACAATAGCGGGAGCTGCAACAACTCCGGCAAGTCGGCAACGGCAAAATCGTGGTTCAGGGAAAGTATGTTAAAGTAAACCATGTTAGGCGTACGTATGTGTGGGTGTGCTCCTCCAGTTTAGAGCCAGCGATATAGCCATTGAAAAGATAAAAAAGATTAGGGCGTGCGTGCGCCCACGGCGGTGTTCGTGCGCTGGCCCGGAATTTCTTGTGTCTTGTGTCTTTTTCTACCTCTAGCTGATAGTGAGAGAGGCCTGCGGTTCCAACACTTTTTCCCTGAATATTGATCATGTACGTGCATGCAATTTATCTGCATTCCTAAACTATTTATTTGGGTTTTAACCAGAGGTAAAACTAACTTTGTCGAACTTCCTTATTGTTGATTCACGTCGTCTAGGTTCTGGAACTACTTCTTCATGAGTTTCCATGCCTGTTTTACACAATTCCAAAATGAAGTTTGAAATCATATGCCATACTTTTTTTATGTCTATCCCCTTTTGTTTATCCCCCATGGTCCTTAAAAGTTTGTTCATTTCTATTTTTTCCATACAAACCAGAGGATCCCGTTCTTTGTTGGAAGAAATTAAGGAGAAATGCAGCTCATTAATCTCCAGCAAGGAATTCAAGAAATATTAAACTGCACCATTCATGTCCAACAAAATTATGGCCAGTTTTGAGTATGGAGAAGTGTAAGAGAAGACATATTATTTTCTTGATGTAATGGAGAATAATTTGGCTCATGCTTATCTAATCCGGTCTGTTAGTCTGCTCCTTTTGATCATTAGTTATCAGTGCCTGAAATTTGTGGCATGATTATTTTGTCAGTGTAACCAGTCCTAGAAATTTATACCTAGACTTATTTTAGTTATAGATACATTTATTTTATCCATTTCTAGGACAAGTATTTCCGGGCGGATGGAGTATAAGAGAGTAATAGTAATTAACCCCATTAATTAGCATCATGAATCAGATGTTAGCTTTAGTTAACTCATAATACTCCCTTCATTCCCTTATACAAGGCCATTATGAAAAATACATTTTGCATCTATACAAGGCCACTAACAGTAATCGAGGCAAAAATTAATGGTGCTTTTTCGTACTAGCAACTTGTTTAATACTTGCATGCATGTAGTCATAATGACACTATACTACTTCCTTCCCAATCCTTCCTTGCATGCATGTAGGCATATTAATGATTCCGGTTAACGAAAAGAAAATTAGCTTGCAAAGCAGTCATTGAATTTTACCTTGGTACCTGTAATCTGAGTTTGTGGCCTTGTATAAGGGAATGGAGAGAGTATATATTTGCTAACCAGCTGTGTTCCATAGTTGCCATTGAAAGAACCAGCACGTTTTCTAGGTTATTATAATCCTGGAATTGCATAGTGCTAATTATTAGATTGGACAGTTTACTATGAAATGGAGGTAGTGCTATTTTCTTTAGCAGGTTTTTGGTTGTTAGAAAGGTTGTCTGAATCTTAAACAACATAGTCCTGTCCAAAAGGTGGTATATCTATGAAGAGTGGCGACAAAAGGATTGTGCTTCCTTTTAGATAAAAGTTGTATAATTAGTAAGAGAAGTATAACAGTTATAGTCATATGTTACTCGTGGTACGATTTATATGTTTGTTTTTGCCATTTGCCTAAGAGAATGTCACTTAGATGTTAGCATGTTCGGATATATCTCTGCAGATATCTGTTGTCTGTTGAGTAATGACCGAGGAGTATATAACATAGGCAATGATCCAGAGGAAACAAAGAACTTAGTCTATATTACTATTGCTTTAAGAAAAAATGCGTAGGCAAATGGGTTGGCTGTGCTCTCCATCCTTCAAGAATTTTCCAAAAGGAAAAGCCGGATCTAAATGGTATCATGTGCCATTATAGCCAAAAAAATCCGTTGGACAAATTTCGAATATACTCAAAGGGCACAGCAAAGCGCGCGTCCACTTCTAGTTCCAAGATGAATACCAAGTCTATAGTACTTCACAACATACTCAAACTCACATGATCCAACTCAAATGAAAATCTAAATGCATTTCATAATTATTAATTAGTCAGATGCAACAAAACCAACCATAACTCTACATGATCCAATCCAAAACAATATTTGAACACATCACAATGTGTGAATTCCTGCGTGCGTGAATGAAATGTAGAGAGAGAGAGAGAGAGAGAGTATGTGAAGATGTAGCAATGGAGGGAGAGAGATGTGTGCGCGCAACACACAAGATATATACCTCATGGAAGAGAGAGACAGAGGGGGAGAAAGATTGTATATATGTGTTTCTATAGAAGCATCAAAATATATGTTCGCAAACCTATATGCAATATATTTTTCCAGCCAAGTGAGTAGTACATTAATTTATTGCATCTTTATGAAAAAAATCATTCTATACTTGGGCCATATCTTCTAAAGAGTGAAATTAATCATTGTCGAGATGGAAGATATTACATGGCATATATTGTAATGAAGAATAATTAATTTCAAGGTATGGAAGAATCAACGAAATTAAGTTACTTTTCGATATTTGGAATTCTAATATAATTCCATAAGAATTACAAGGGCGAATATTTACTCTTTGTTGTCTTATTTGTTAATGTATAGACTTACCAAATAAGATAATTTTTAGGATCTTCCATATCTTTCAAATAAGAATGAATTTCAGGAAAATAACTTTCATATCTCGAAATAAGAAAATTTTGATTAAAAGATATTCGCCATGTATATGCTATAAATTCTATTTAATCAATACTACATATCAATCTTCTATTTAAGATTGTGCCAGCACAACAATTTAGACGAACCAACCGATGGGATAAATGCTTTCCCTTTGCAATTTTCTTAGAGAATCAACGATGATTTAGTCAGATACTAGCTTTAAATGTATGCAATATATACACAAATAGATTGCATAAAATATCACCATCTTTAACAAATACAGTGCATGCCTTTTAAAAAAAGATACTCCTACATCCGAGGATAACATGGCATATAGTGCATTCTTTTCCATTTATCAAATTAATTAATTGTTTTGCTGTCTGCAAGATATGTCTTGAATGTACCACTAATGAATACTTCCAAACAAAGGATGCAAGGCATATCAATCTTCTATTTAAGTTTGTGGTAAACACAAAATTCCTCACTATAACTTGTTAGTTTGTAGGCGATTTTTCTATACCAAACTCACTGCAGATCACAATCACGCTCGCAAATGCCACATGTGGTACGCCTTTTGGCACTAGTACTCTGTGTGGTTTCTTTAAATCCTAGGGCATCATATTCGGCAACATCAAGCTATCATGAGTATCCTAGGAGATTAGGACATCACATACGAATGCCATCCTTGAATAGCAGTTCCAAGGTCACACGCACAGGTTCTGAGAGAGCAGAGGCTTCGATCAAAGGAGTGGAAGAAATACCATACGTAAGTTTTAAATGCTTATCTTATTTTGTTTCCTTCACAATTTTATGCCTTAATACTGTCAGCTGGAAGTCTCTTGCATAACTCTTATTCTTAAGTATGTCTGTCTTTTTTTGCATCAACTATGCATGATTCTTGTTATTATCCAGAGCATCACATAGATAATCTTCATAGAATTACCCATGTGTCCAATCAGCGTTGGGGCAAATGCTCATAGCATGAGGCCAAAACCAAGCTCTAGATAACAAATTCTAATTCTAGTGAGAGTTTCTTTTTAGCAATTGACTGTTTTTTCTACGTCCAATAGTCAGCGTGTATCCACCCTAGAAATTAGATCAGGCATTCGGGGTCGTCACTTCATCTTCTAGCTTATCATCAACCTGACCACAATTACCCCACACTACACTTCGTACCTATGGCGTGTCCGACTAACCTACATCTAATCTCAGGTAACTAATACTAATTAGAAAGGATTCAAGGACCTAATACAAGTATTAAAAAATATCACCTGTACCTATAGTTTTTGCAATATACCATTTATACAGAAAATATATGTGCTCAGGCGATTTTTTTTTCATAAGATTTGCTTTGAGGTATCTAGAAATTAATAATGAAGTATGTAAAAATAATAATGTGGTATAATTGGTCCATCTATGTGGCATGTATGTTCAAGGAATGCTATCCAGCACATAGTAGTTTATTTCAAACTTCAAATTAACTCACAACATTGTCTACAGTATTGTGCATATCAATCAGGTGAAGCGGCATATGTTGGTACTATAGCGACTATGGATGTCTATGCTTTTCCAAATTTGAAGAAGGGCCAATCAATTTCAGCCCATATCTCAGTGGCTGACAGCCAAACGTCGAACCAAGTTATATCCGGATGGGAGGTAAAATTCGTCTCTATCTTGCAATCTTCATTAGCAATACTAGTCATGAGCACGTGCAAAAAGATGATATGAAAAGTTTTGAATAGTTTGATATATATCATTGAATAAATTAGACATATAGAAGAAGGATGCCTCAGAATTATGCATTTCAGGTATCTTTGTATTATGAAAACATAAGGTAAACAACTCACCTCATTAGTCCATAATGGCTAAGCATAAGTTGTCGATCATGCAGTGGGTCTAGATTTGATCTGACAATGCATGCAAACTGAGGGTAATTCAAGTGTTTGAATTTAATTCCAGAACATACACACACATAGCAATCGAATTGCCGGATCTCCGTAGTCCAATATCTGATTGTTATGAAAGCATGTCGCATGGATGCACAACCAAGTTAACTATCATGCATGTACATCCATGTTAACTAGCAAATCATAGCTCCAAAACCTTTACATGGAACTAAAGGAAAACTAGGGAAATTAAATACACATGTACGACTTGGGCCTATGTTAACGAATGTAAAAACAGTATTTTGTGCGGGGCCCAAAATTCACCAAAGTATAGATGTGTTCTGCAAAACAATGCATTTGTTTTTTAAAAAATCAAACTATATTAAATTAAAATATAAAAAAATTAATGTGATGAAACAATAATAAAAATGGCTTAGCAACTTTTTTTGGCAATATACATTCAAATAAACATATAAGCAATGTTGAAAAGCTAGAATATAAGATGAGAATTTTGTGCATGCATCTTGGAAGAATGTCATTGCACTAATAAAAATATAAGATGGATTGAGGAAGAAAAACAAATTTATTATACGTCACTAGTGTTTTAGATTTAGATATTTAAAAAAAATCCTCAAAAGAAATAAGAAGACGATCAGATCACACTAAGGTGCTCTTTCTTTCCAATTTCTATTGACAACGTAGCATGGAAGAAAGACACACATGGTAGAGGAAGATGCATAAGTAGAAGACAATAAGAGATGCAAACATGTGAATGCGAAATTCAAATGATACAGTAGATATATTTATTTTAAGATAATGCTTTTCACAAAAGGTGTATTTCGATAATATGGAAGGTTCACCAAAGGCAATAATAAATAAGATGTGAATTAGGAACAACCAAAGATGGATGCATGCGTAATGATTACATGGCATTGGGTAATAAGGATTAGAGATCTCCGTCAACTAATTTATGTGTGCGACAGAGCATATATCATGAAGAAAGTGAAAAGATGTTGTGACTACAATAGTAAAGGTATAAGCAAAAACCATGTGAAGTGGCTAAACAATCATCTCAACCAGGTTAAACTATTAATAAAGCAAAACAAGATCGATGCGATAAAATAAGCAGAACCAAAGCATCTGTTTACAAAGTGCCGACATTGAAGAGTAGAAGAGAGACATAAGTAGATTACAAATAAGGCACATGAATATAGAGTAAAATTATATGCAGGTGCATTTATTTTTGAATATAATTTTCACAAAAATCAAATTTAATTATTAGTTTAGTACTAAAATAGCACACTAATCAAATACATGAACTGTAATGCAATTAATGATCAAAGAGAACACAAGATTTAATTACGAATAATCGATCTACAGATTTAATTCTATATGGAGATTTTTGCAAGAATCAATGGTGAAAATCAGTCATGGAAAAATGAAAATGTATGTTTTTTATGTGGGGACACAAACCTCAAGGCTATCAATTTTTGGTTGTCAAAATCATGGTCAATTCCAACAACTAATACACGCAATGAAAGGACTTATGCCAAAATATATTCACGTGTTATGGAAACATACTTTTGGCTAAAAAATACCTATACCATTTATATATAAAAAGGTAATAAAATAATTAAATAAATAAATAAAATACAATTAGAGACCTGGGATAATAACAGGTAAAAAATACCAAATGTAAAGGATGGAGGAAATCTAGCTGGGTAAATGTTTGTGTCATCTTCCTAGATAGTATATATGGTAAAAGTGTAAATTTCACTGGACTATTCCTATAGCTGTTGTTTCTTAGCAAGAATATTTTCCAACAATTTCTATCTCGACCATTTTAACAGTGTTTGTAAACAGTAGTGTTGCTTGAATCAACTAATGTCACAAACGCCAAATTACAGCTTTCTTCAATTGAAAACAAGAAATTTGTTGCTGTGTAGCGGACTCACGTTTAGACTAGTCATAGTGGGAAGTAAGTTAAACTAGTAACATGTATATGTTACTTGTCTATTTTACGGCCTTGTTCAATTAGCTGCATATTTTATTTTATTTTTTGAGAACTGAGATGCATGTGTGCAACCTCTCAATAATATCGTGTGGCTCCCGCAGTGAGGACCGATGTCTTCCGCCAACCACGTGATGTAGAACTTGTGACTTGTGATGCGTGCATTGATGCTAGGCTTGACATGGTCATTCGTTGGCAGGTGTGGTCAAGGCTTTCATGATGATGAGAATTTTAGTATTTGAAAGAAGTAGAGAAAGAATACAAAAAATAAGCCTTTGCCTCCGTTCATTTACTGTACTACGCAACAGCTGCATTCGTATGGCGACACGAGTTGGACTGCTAGCTGCCATGCCAAAAACTCGCAGGGGTACGAAGGTGTAGGGGCACACTCGCGATTCGCAAAGTAATTAGATCCTGCATAAGAGCATCTCTAGCATACCCCATATAACGCCGACCTGCAAAACGTGTATGCAATTCGCGGAAAAATGACTTTGCGGGCCGGCGTGGACGGCCGCAGAAACAGATCCCGCAAAACAAACCTGTATAAAAGGATATTCGCGGAATATACTTTTTTTACGGGTCGGTTTTGCGAAGTTTGGTCTGGCGCCGCTCCCGCCGGCCCACAAATCCTAAATTTGCATCTCAATTTGACACAAGATAATGCATTTCTTTACTTTTCAACAACATTGCATACATAGGACATCACCAAATCTTTGCTAGAATAGCAAGACCAAAGAAAATAAGAATCACAATTATGCATTTTAGAAGATTTTCAACTTCCATAACTGCTCCCACTAGTTGGACCAACATCTTCTCCATGCATTCATTGTTGATCTGTGGATTCTTGATTTTGCATTCTTCATTCTTCTTTTTTGGTTCTAAAGAAGTAGACGTTGCTTCCCCTCTAGTTGCACATGCAGCCGCTTCATTGCCTTCGATTCTACTAAGAAGTGCACGAACGTCTATTAAGTTTCTTTCTATCAATAAATCAATGCATTCGCCTTCCCAATACCAAAACGAGCATCCGTCTTCCTACACACATGATGATATTCGAAATGAGCTATCGCAATTTAACCAAAGAATGCGGTGTCAAAGCCGAATGAAAACAACACGTACCCTATCGTTTTCACATTTGAAGAACACCCATCCGGGGTGCTTCGGCGTGTCCGAAGTTAGCCGCAGCACTGTCACTGGCCCACAACGCGGGGGGGGGGGGGCAACCTCGTGCGTGTGGCGGCCTTTCGGCGTGATCCCGCCGGCTACTTTTGCCGGAATCGTGGGCGGCGGGGCGAGAGGGAAAGGGGAGGTGGTAGGTGGGGAAAAGTGCGGGCTGAAATGTCCTCCCCATCAATCGCTCCCGCTATATGCAGGGCACCAACGGGCCGGGGGGGGAGGAGGACCCGCGTATTCACAGGGTCAAGATTTTGTCGCGCCCCTCAAAAAATTTTACGGGCCGGTCACGTTTGCGGGGTCTGTTCGGGCGGGATTTTCCGTGCCGACCCGCACTTTGGCGATTATTTTGCCGGTCGGGGCTTTTTGTGGGGTCTGCTAGAGATGCTCTAAGAGCATAGTGAGTTTTAAGTTTCAATCGTCGAAACTTTTGAGTTCTCAACTCAAACTTGCGATCTTCTCGCTCATTTTTACCAAGTTTTATAGATAAAATTGTAAGACATTTTTTTGTCAGTGATAGATACAAAATTCGAGATTCTCATACTAAGTTTCAAGAGTTGAAACTTAATGTTTATTTTCAAATTTTGACAAAACGTATTCAAAATGAATCTTATTTGAAAGTTCTCATCCCCAAAAACACAAATGTGAAAACATAACTTAATTTAAACTTTTTGTTATAAAGATATAAAGTTTTAAAATCGAGAGCCAAAAATAATAGCACGCGTGCTTCAAGTCCTCTCCCACTGCCATGCATGCCTTTGACTATCACCTACCCGCTGGTATTGCATGTGCATGGAAAGGAGGGGTCTAACTAATTGATCAAAAATTACTAATCCTTTTGCGCAGCTAGAGGAACAATTCTGTGAGTCGGCCAGACACATATATAATTCTGAACTCAAGCTGCTGCTGCATAATATTGTGTTTGTTAGTTATAGACGTTGTACTCAAAGTTTTATGTCCCTTGGCCAATCCTAGCGGCAAACTCAAGACCTCACGGCAAATATTCATGGTCTGGATTAACGTTGTTCACCCATTTATAAAGAAGTTAACCTGTTTCCTTTTACAGATTGATCCAGATCTATATGGTGATAGCAAAACACATTTCTTCGTATACTGGACGGTATGATGTGATCAATTTACAAATTTCATTTCATAATACAAAGACTGCATTTAACTGATATGTTCTTGAAATGTGTTTTTAATTTGAACGGAAGGCTGATAGGAAGAATGGATGTTCTAACTTGGATTGTGACGGCTTTGTACCTGTAAACTTGGCTACTATTACTCCTGGAGATACTTTGGAGCCATCTCGTGGACACATGAATATTACATTGAAGATATTTAAGGTATGATTTTCAAAACACGGTAACTCTACCAGTCATACAGACATAATCCTTTTTTTAGATTACGTAATAGTTTGCACATGCTTATATTATTATTTAGCATCAAAGTATCCAAAAATCGACTTCCAAATGAAGCCAGAATAATACTATGTCCATCTTGAAATACATTTTTTTCAAAACTCGACTATTTCTGTGAGTAACAATTCAATAGAAAAATACCAACATCTATAACACCAAATTGATAAAATATGAAAAATATATTGTATGATGGATATTTTTTTACAAATTATTTCACGACGAACCTAATGATACTTTTGGTATTGTAGATATTGATGTCTTTACCTGTAAACTTGGTCAATTGAAAAGTTGAACTTTTCAAAAAATTAAGCATCTTTTATGTTTTCAAAATGAAGGGAGTATGCATTTTTTGCCATTATATTTAAGTATGTTTTGTTGTGGCTGACAGGTCATGTAACTATCTTTTTACATTGATATTGTAGAGTAAAGAAGATGGAGATTGGTGGTTACACTTTGGACATGATATCAATAATCTTAGCCCAGTAGGGTATTGGCCAAAAAGTCTTCTCAATGGCATGCAAGACCATGCCGACGATATAGAATGGGTAGGAAGTACTTTTTCCTACTCCGGGGAGATTAGTCCACCAATGGGCAACGGGAATTGGCCAAGAAGCAATTCAGCAGCATCTTTTCGCAATGTTCAGTATATTGATAGGAATGGTAAAGGCTATGATCCTCCTATGGGTAGTCTTCATGCTTTTGAGAGCCACAAACAATGCTATCGGACTGGTGTATTTCAGCTTCAGGTCCAAGGCAACATGTTCTACTATGGGGGGCCAGGTGGTTGCACTGGTTAATTAGATTAATTTTGAATGACAATAACTCCAATCTAGCTTGTATTTAAAAAATAATCTGGTGAAAGAAATTGCTTCAGTTAATCTGATGTTTTGTTATGCGCCCCCTTTCAATGTATGCTCACAGTTATATGCAATTCAATTTCCTTATAGCCTATACGACAAATGCTGGCTAGAGAAAGAAGATACGAGAGTTATCACATTTCATATGCAAGTGGATATTCTTGCATGCTCCCGCGAAAAGAAGTTTTTTCATGAATGTTGTGATGTCAGTGAGGTTAGAAATCAACAAAGGATTTCTTTTCATGGTGAGGTGACAAAGATTGCTTGTCGTTTTCATTAAGATTGGAAGCAAGAAATTTATAGGAAGAAATACATTAGGGCTTAACCACCTGCACACAAACACATAAACTTATTCTTCTAGCCTACCCGTGGCTAGTTGGGCAACATTTCACAAATCAACGTCATCGATCCTAATTTCTAAGGTTTTCTTTTTTTCAAACTAGCTGCCACTATCACGAATCCAATCCTAAATAAATGTCGATATTGTTTGCAAACCGGAGCAGCTCAACGAACAACAAATAAACCACCCATTCAATCGACTAATCATAATTGCTAGGGTTTCGATTAGAAACGTACCCGTTGCCCACTATATCAAATGGTTCCTGTGGGATGCGATGTATCACCATGTCGCTTCGCCATCAGAGCTCGGGCGGACGGTCGGAGTGGGCAGCAGGGCTGCTAGGGCATGGCGGCGGTGGGACTGCAACGGGAACGGCGGTGATGGCTGGGTGGGGATGCGGCTGCTCGCTCAGGGTCGGGCTATTTTAGGCAAAAGAAAAGTGATAGCTCACCGAGCCCAGGTCCCACTCGTCATAAGCGGTCATGGTCACAGTCCACATGCCATTCGCCGCCCACATGTCCAAAGAACTGAGGCCCCACACGTAAGTAACTGATGAGGATGTAGCGGTCAACTGCATTGACCTGACGACAAGGCTCCGTTTGGGCTTTTGTGAGAATGGGCCAAGTGGTGGAAGGCAAAGGTGAGGAAAGTTAGATGCTATGGGCAAAACTGAGCACAACTAAGGAAGGAGGTGCACAAAATAGAAATCCCATTATGGAATAATCACTTTGGTGCCTAAGGTGCAAGATGCTAGACAATTCAAAATTTTAGTCCAATCTATCTGCTCAATGTTAGCTTTAAAATCATTACTGAAGTTTTGATGAACAGATTGAGCAGTGTGATCAAGCCAAATATTTCCCCTACACAAACTGCCTTAGTTGTGCCACATGACTGCCTTTATTAAATGGAGATATATTATGGAGGGGTGATGATGCCACATGAGGCCCTAAATACTATCCATCATAAAAAAACAAAGTGCACTCTTATTCAAGGTGGACTTTGAGAAGGCTTGTGATAAGGTAAAATGGCCATTTGTTTACAAAATGTTGAAATTAAAGAATTTTCCTGACCAATGGTGTGACTTGGTGATGCACACTATGATTGTGGGACATGTAGGAGCCAAGGTAAATGATATGAGTCATAAAGAGTTGAGACAAGGGGATGCCATGTCTCCCTGCTATTTGATTTAGTTGCTGATGTCTTGGCCATCATACTAGATAAAGCCAAACAAAATGGTTTTGTTAAAGGGGTAATGTTCGAGTTTCGTAATAATGGTGTGAACATGCTTCAGTATCCAGATGATACCATATTTCTTATACAAGATGATGAAGAAAGTGCTAGAAATTTAAAATTCATTCTGAGCGTAGATATCAGGATTGACTATTAATTTTCGCAAGAGTGAGATATTTTGTTTGGTGAGGCTATTAATAAAGCAGAAAAATATCGGGAAATTTTCACTTGTGAGCTTGGGAAAATGCCATTGAAATACCTAGGTTTACCTGTTTCTGATGTGAGGCTAGGGAATAAGTTTTGGAAGACTATTACTGAGAAAATTGAAAAAAGATGTGCCTATTGACAAGGGAGATTATTAAATATAGCAGGTAGATTGATCTTGGTCCGGTCCTGCCTATTTAACATACCCATATATATGATGTCTTTTTATCCCTTACCTGCTGGAACTAGAAAAAAACTGATTTCTTCAAAGCTAGACTGGTCTGGCAAGAAAATGAGGACAAGAAGAAGTATCATTTAGTCAACAGGAAAACCTGATGCCTCCCAAAAAACCTAGGGGGTGGGGGATTGGGGATCTTAAATCTAGAGCTTATGAATAAAGCTTTGCTAGCTAAATGGTTTTGGTAACTTGAAACTGATGAAGAAATCTGGATCGATATATTACTTAACAAATATGTGAATGGCAAATGCATTTCTAGCATTAGGAAAAAACCAGGAGATTCTCGGTTTTGGGGCAGCCTCGTGCAGGTTAAAAATCTTTATTATCAACATGTTAAGAAGCTGATGGGTGATGGGAGGAACACTAGGTTTTGGGAAGATTGGTAGGTAGGTTCCAAACCTCTAAAGGAGGCCTACCCCAGTTTATACAACATTAACTTTGAGCAAGATATTTCTGTTGTAGAGGCTATTGAAAGGGGGTGGGATAATTTCACTTTTAGAAGAAGTTTACTTGGAGATAAGGCTGAGCTGTGGGCTAGTCTGAAAACTAGATGTGACGAGGTTAGAATGTATAGAGGCAAAGACAAACCCTTGTGGATGTTTACCAATGATAGAAAATTCCCTGTGAAATCTATATCTTTTCCTAGTCAAATCTGATGCAGGTTTCCCACACAAGTTTTTGTGGAAAATAAAAAATCAAGCCAAGATTAAATGTTTTTCTGGTTGACTGTTCGTAAAAGACAGTTTAATCAAAAAGGGGTGGAAAGCAAAAAAGAGTATGTTTACTCTGGACAAGATGAAAGTATAGATCACATGTTCTTTAATTGTTCTGCTACCAGGCTTATATGGAGCTTGGTGAAGTGCTCTTGTCATTTGGGATCAACTCCCAGTGGGTTGGATGATTGTTGAATGTATGGCCAAAAACCTTTCAGAAATTTGAAAAAAAAAACTAATCTTAGTTGGAATTTCTGCTATGTTCTGGTCCATTTGGAAGTGTAGGAATGCTATTGTCTTTAGAACAAAACAAATTCACGATCCATGATTCTTTTGAGGCTAATGTGCAACTGGATAGTTTACTGATCTATTTTGCAGATAAAGAACCCAAAGCAAAAGCTACTGATGCTAGGGGCAAAAATAATCGAGCGGGTGACAAATGAAATCTATCGTGCGTCGCAGGACTGAAGACCAGGGGTGCAAAGGCTGGAAAACTAAAAAAAGCGTTGGGTTATCTTTCCTTCGTCTATCTGGCGACGATGGATGTGAGCTACCTGTGTATCTTGACTTCTTCAGCGATTTATGTCTATGCATATGTTGCTTTCGTCTAGACTTTGTTTATTGCTTTCAATCCGCGGGTTGCGCCCCGTGGTGTGTGGATTGTGTTCTGTTATGTCGTCTAAACCTTTGAACTTGTCTAGCTTCTGGTAGATTAAATAGATTATGGCCTGGATTTGTGATATATGATATCTTTTTGATGGTTTCGCTAATGAAATCGGAGGAAACCCCCTCTTTTGATAAAAGGAAAATCGATTGAAAGTGTTTCAAAAAAAAAAGTCACACAAGACTACCAGAGTCCCCAACGGGTCATCTGGGATCAGACCCCGGGTCCTGACCCCTTTCAGTTCAACACGAATAAACGCGACAGGGAGGGGAAAAAATCTTATACGACCGGGTCAGGGAGAGAGAGGAGAGCAGAGAGGGGAAGGCGATGGGGGCGGCGAAGAGAAACGGGGGTGAGAAGGGGCTCCTCTGGAGGCTGCCGGAGGTCACCTCAAGGGAGCTCGGCAAGATCGGCCCCGCCTTCGGGCTCGGCATCGGCTGCGGCGCCGGCGCCGGAGTCGGCTTCTTCGGCGGTAAAACCCTCCTCCTCCTCCTCCCCCTTCCTGTACAGTTCAACCTTTGTGCTCCTTTCTTTCCAGCTCCTTGTTTCCGCGTTACCCTGCGCTCTTGGCGGGCTGATTGATTCGGCGGATTGTGCTACTTGAGCGCCATATCGCTTCCGTGCCCTGGTTTCTGTCTCGTTGGTTGATTGGATGGTTATTGCCAGGTTCAGATGCTCCTGTCCTCCACGGTTCAAAATATTGATAATTGCTAGTAGTTCTTGTTCAGATTGTGACTTGTTTTGAAGTTAGTCATGATGGGGTTTAATAGAGCAGGGCTAGGGTTTGCTCTCGGACTCATCTGGTTAGAGCAGCCTCATTAGGGAGGCATACATGTATATAGGCATATATGACACAAATTTCTTAATGGGGATGTTTTCACAGATTGGGATAATTTTGTTTAATGCGTCGGCAGTAATTTTAGATACTTATGGCTTGGCAAGTGGTGTAACAACATTGGCCTTGGATGTATGACAATTTGGCTTCTGACGGTTTAGCCAAGGTTTATCCTAATTACTGCGCCCAGATAGTCCACTTGCCTGTATCATTAAACTTTCTGACAAATACAGTGTAGACTGAATAGCTTGCTGGCCACTTGAACTCTGAGAATTTAAGATGTGTCATCCAAGACATTCACATCATCACAAGAGACACCAATGCATACATAGCTAAAATATCATTAAGGCAAGATCGATGGTATGAAAATTATTGTAGTTTTATTTTCTGTAAATGTTAAGGAATGTATTATAAGTGCTGTTCAAAGTGTATTATTAAACACTTGGGGCCCATTTTAAAATTTTGAGCAATCAAAACTTTTAACTTTTCTTACTTTGTTACTTTAGATAATTGTCGATGTAGTGTGTAAAGAAGTAAACATGACGATGCAAGCAAGAATATTGATCTATTCAAGTGGTTAGCTATTACTGAATAACACTTCAGTAATTGTATAGTGTGCCCCTATACAAATTGAGACAATGTTTCTTCTCTCCAAACTATAGTTGCAACTATAGATATGCCATACTCAATTGGGTATATTTCTTGTATGAAATTTATAAATTCTGAAAGTTTTGTAGTTGTTAAAAGTGTGATCATTGAATGGTATATCACATGGTGAGATCTATTCTTTTGCTCCCTTGTCGTTTGCTATCAGAAATATAAGGTAGAAGAATGCTTGCATATTTATTTTCTTGCATTGAAATAAGCTTAAGATGGCATACCGACAAGTTTTTTAATGCGTAAAAATGTTGAGCTCTTTTTTTTCCAAAGCTAATCCATCTTTTATATACAGTTCATTGATTCATTGGAATCTCCTCCCTCCCCTATTGTTTGTCTCATTTTTTTAATGAACTCTGTATAATTTTATCTTTTTCATGAATAATGTAGGTGCAGGATTAGGTTATGGATTTCCTGGACTCACTTTAGGCTTCGGAGTTGGAGCTGGCTGCGGTATAGGATTTGGTTTTGGTTATGGCTTGGGCAAAGGAATTGCTCGTGATGAAAAGAAAAGACATTCAAACGTTGGTAAAATATTCCAGGAAACTCCAAATCTGCCTAAGTACTGTATGGGCATGAAATATTTAGAGGGATTTGTGCAACAGACATTCCTATACGTGCTATGCCTTGTTGCCTAACCTTGTAATATCTATTATCTTTGAAGTTTTTACTCTAGTTACAGTTGGTCATGTAAGTGAATTTGGAAGAAGAGCAATCTGGAGGGTAAAGTGGAATTATACCAACTGGCTTGAAACAAACACTCCCAGTAGTTGCTAAAAGAACAACAGAAAATTGACTTGTGTATCTTTTTTTTATTGATATTGTTTGAACTTAAAATACGTAGCTTACCAAATGAGATTGGAGAAAGAACCTTAAACAAGCTTTGCTTATGCTTTGAAATGAAAAGATATCTTCAAGCATTCCCACATAATAGTTATCCAAACTGGGGTGATTGGCAGTTTGACTGGAATACCCCAGAACAAGAGCTTTACTCAGTATTGCAGTGTGAAAGACAAAAGGAAGAAAATGAACAGAGTGGTCAATTCCATGCCAGAGCCAAATCTATTTTAACTTAAGCTCCATCCTGGCCCACATTTGGCATTACAATATGACCTTATAGTTATATTATTTTACCGTAACATATTAGCACCTAAGAGTGTTCAAGTACGGATTGATCCCAACACGTCCAAAACCGGCTGTGAAGCCATAGTTCATTTTCCTTCTTTCCATGTGATGTCAGCAGTGGTGCCATTTCGAAAATTTATATGCGATGGTTCACTAATGACTGGTTGAACTGAGACCATTTTTGAACACCCCTATTAGCACTACTTGTTTCGTCCAGACTCATAAACTATACACATATTATAGGCATGCAACACTTGATTACTTGAACGCCTAAAATGAAGTGGAAATATTTAGCGATAAGTGCAAACCATGGAAAACCACACCAATTTTTTTGTGTTCCTCACTAAACATTGTAAAATGGCATTTCTATGGGAACTAATGCTAACTTAATGATTGTGTCGTGTCTTGTTGAAAACGATCCTGAAAGGCCGAAACGGTGCAAATTGCCTGGAGGAATCTAATCACACAACCTAATCCCTGAAGCCTGAACCCACGAGCTTTTAGAGGACCAGTGCAGATTCTTCACAATCTCATTCTCTATCAGGATGGTAACAGGTGCAACAGTGGGATATTTGAAGTGACATCCAAGTATCTCGTGTACGCATAATGTAACTATGCCCACAAAAACAAACAAAAATAGCATCTCATTCGTGACTTCTGACATAAACTACAATATCAAACTGTGCTATTACTCTATTTCTGACAGCATGAGGGTTTTGAATAAATAGACCTGGTAGGATGTTACAGAAAACAGATTTGTTAGTATTAATTTCAGAATTTGAGCTATTTCAGCACTAATTGTTTGAGATTTTGTTTTATATGAACAAAAACTGCATTTTTTTCTCGTATTAGACATAACTTAATCAGTTTTGTTTTGTCATGGTTAAAAATCAAGTTGAGGCCCCAACACTACTCATTCCTCTCTCAGTTAATGCACATGTGTTTTACTGCACTAATATGCCAACATTTCTGAAAATTGTAGTCTAAAATAGAACATAATTTGATTTGATGTTTACTTTGAAATCTTGAAGATCTGTGCAAGTTCTCTGTTTGGGATGAGAAGGAAACTAAGTATTATATCACCTTCGCATAACTTAATCTTTGTTTCTCATGGTTGAAATTCGTCAAGTTGCTACCTTATGGCATTTGCCACACCCGGAAGATAACTTCAATTTGCATGCAAAAGAATGTGTATTGTTCCATGGTTGCTCACCCTTTCCTCCTCTTCTCTATTCCAGGGACACCATTGCCGGTTTGTTTGACGAGTTGGTTGTAAACACCAAAAAGCTTGCCACCGCAACTTCAAAACAGATTGAAAAATGGCACTGAGCTGCACCACCAGATGGCTGCTGCTATTTGCTATCTTAGATGGTGATTAGTTGGATAGAGACTACCGTGTCACATTAATATCCCATTTTGAACATTTGTAAGTAGGTTTGTATTCAAGTAGGGTTCTGACATTATGCTATAGGGATTGTTTGAAATTCTGGAAATGTTGAACATTGTGGTAGTTAAGAAAGAAAATTCGAACCGATGAAGATTTTTATGATCGTTGTACATGTCGGCTTATGTTCTGTTACTGGTTTTCCTCATCTCATCTGTTAAAACTTGAGCCTGATTTGGTGCTGTCAAATTGTGATGGAACTCTCGGGGGGGGGTTCTCTCCATCTCTCATTGGATATCTGTCCCTATCTGTTATGTTTGGACCAATTGGTATCTCATGGCTCCTGATAAACGAGATAGCAAGCGGCCCTAATGGTGCCACATCAGCACCCTCATCTGCCAAGTCAGCACATACCGCCCAATCAGGCCCAAGCAACAGATAGCCCTCCTGAATACTGAGCCAATCACAGCCCCCTTGGCCTATCCTTGATGGGCCCACAACATCCTCCAATCCTCATTTCCAACCATTTAAACTACCCCACATTTCCCTCCACAACCACCCATCACATCCTCCCTTCTTGCTGAGCTGAGCACGCCCCTTCTCCCTCAACTTTGGGCTCGAGGCAATGGCGGCGCTCGCTCCGACGAAGATGCTCGGCACCCGGCTCAACTTCGCCGGCTCCTCCAGGTACGCCACAGCGGCACCAACTGCTGGCGCACAGAAGATCGTCTCCCTCTTTGATCGCTTCAAGAAGAAGCCCGCCCCGAAGCCGAAGCCCGCCCCCGTGGCCACCTCGAGCGTGGGCATCGACGACGAGCTCGCCAAGTGGTACGGTGAGTACAAAGAAATCTGACGGGCTCTCAGCTGAGATTTCACTCTTATCAGGTAACTTGTTCAGTTCTGAATATTCGTGTGTGTCTAAATCTGTCTTCTATTTTGTTTCAGGTCCTGACAGGAGGATCTACTTGCCCAACGGTCTCCTTGACCGGTCGGAGGTGCCGGAGTACCTCAACGGAGAGGTTCCCGGAGAGTAAGTCATAGGCCTCAACTCCATTTACTCTACACACCATACACATCAGTCATGCTTTGTCATAGCTCTGCAAGAGCAAAGCACAATACTGTTTCCTTTAGCAGCATGGAGTACATCACAAGTTCTCACATAACTGAAATGCTCATGTATGTAAGCATAAGTGATATCCATCTGAACTAATTGCTTGCTTTCCCTTTGGACTTGCAGCTACGGCTATGATCCTTTTGGCCTGGGCAAGAAGCCAGAGGACTTCGCCAAGTAAGTACAGACAGTAGTAATCTGCATTTTGCAAGTATAGACTAATCTGTGAAGTGTTCTGTCAAATTTCAGAACATATTCTCTCGACTAAGCGATCCTGCTCTACACCTCAATGCTGCAGGTACCAGGCCTTTGAGCTCATCCATGCCAGGTGGGCCATGCTCGGCGCCGCCGGATTCATCATCCCCGAGGCGCTCAACAAGTTCGGCGCAAACTGCGGTCCCGAGGCAGTTTGGTTCAAGGTAATTGCTGAATGCAGATCGTCATTTCTCACGGCTTCAGATTCAGAACTTTGGAAGTTTGAGCTCACGGTGCCATAAACAACATACATCCTGCAGACCGGCGCCCTGCTCCTTGACGGCAACACCCTCAACTACTTCGGCAACAGCATCCCCATCAACCTCATCCTCGCCGTCGTCGCCGAGGTCGTCCTCGTCGGAGGCGCCGAGTACTACAGGATCACCAACGGGCTGGTCAGTATCCTGAAACATAGATATGCGTTGCCGCAGCCAGGCGTCCTTGTACTGACCAACGGTTTGGTCAACTTCTCCGGCAGGAATTTGACGACAAGCTCCACCCCGGTGGCCCATTCGACCCGCTCGGCCTCGCCACCGACCCCGACCAGGCGGCGCTGCTCAAGGTGAAGGAGATCAAGAACGGGCGGCTGGCCATGTTCTCCATGCTGGGCTTCTTCATCCAGGCCTACGTCACCGGCGAGGGCCCCTTCGAGAACCTGTGCGCGCACCTCAGCGACCCCTTCGGCAACAACCTGCTCACCGTCATCTCCGGCGCCGCCGAGAGGGTGCCCAGCCTGTGAGCTGGCCGTTGATTGCCCGTCCGCCGCCGTCGGTTGCTGATGATCAGCTGCGTGCGCGCGATGCAGCAGCATGTGCTGTGTGAATTTTACCGGGAAAAGTTTGAGAGTACGAATGTGCCGTACGTGTAAATTATCAAGGGCAGAAGAAACATGACCGTTCTGATTTCTGATGGGAGTATCGGACCACTGCTACTTGAGTAATTTCTGAAATGGTTTTCATCATCGTTAAAAACCAGATTGACTCTTTTTGAAACTTGATTGGTTAAGTCCTTGCATATATATAGTGAACCCGTTATCGATTAGTACATTGTATGCATAGATTACAAATATATTATTGCCGAATCTGAAGTGCTGGAATTATACCAAAATCTTACAGACTCTAGGCTATGTTCTTCACATATAGCAAAATTTCTATGTCAATAGTAATTTAAAAAACTTTTGTATATCACAAGAATATAAAGACAACATGTATGTATCATATAGACCGAAGTTGCAAATGCATATTGAATCCAATATTTGACATACCAAAAAAGAACTCAAAAATACTTCTTTGAATGGTATTTTCTAAAATACCATTGACAACAAATTCAAATTTGCTACTATTGAGATCAAATGCGCGTATTTTTAGTTTCTCCATTTTTGGATTAAAGTTTGATCCAAAAAGTTAGATGGGACAGGGTAAATGCATGCAGTCGTGATTGAAGATGAATACATTGGAAGTTTTCATGCAAAGAAAAAGAAAATGCATGCAGTATCAGTGCTTCCTAATTTTATTAAAGTTTTTCATGATTAATAGAGGTGCTACTAAAGTTCATGCATGGGCCCTCTAACACACTTGTATGTAAGGTGTCTTGCTTCTACCACCAATGGCCCATGCAAATAATATCTTACGGTGAGTTTGGTCCATGGTGCACATTGACCATGTTTACAATGCAATGGGCCAAGCTGACTTGGCCCATCAGAAGGCCCAAATCATCCATTGCCCTTTGATCCTTTTTCCTTTACTAAGGTTATTACATGTTTTCTTCTTCTTTTCATTTTTTTTAACACAGTGCAGACGCGGACGCTCATACATACGCACGTACACTCACCTCTACAAACGCACATACTCACACACGTGCTGCATTCAAATAGTACATTTAGGGCAGTTTCACTATTTCTTGTTTTTTGCGGGGGTAGGACAATTTTATTCAGAAGGCCGATTGCTCCGAGCATCCAACAGCCGAGGAGCCAGGCAGGCAACCAGGATTTTTTTTCAAAACTATCATGTTCTTTGTAGCAATTTCGGAAACTATAGCGTAGAATGAAAAAAACGCAAAACTAGTAGCCCATCGGCCAGGAGTGGGCCGAAAAGGGAGTTTTCGGCCAGGCCATGGCCGAAGTAGGCTTTTCGGCCGCGCTTGGGCCAAAAACTCGCTGTTGGCGGGGGCCCGGCCGAAAATAGTAGCTTCGGCTGCTAGGCGGCCGAACTGGGCTGTTTTCGGCCCACCGGTGACCGAAGCTGGCCTTTTCGGCCAGGCTTCGACCGAAGACGTTTTCGGCCAGGTCTAGGCCGAAAAGGTGCGGATAAGCACCCGTTCGCCCCTGCGCTGTGCTCTGTTCTTCATTTCCCTTTCTCTCTCTCTCAGTTCTTCTCTGTAGAACTCCCCCCCGCGCCGATCTCCTCCATTTGCCACACATTTGCAAATCCAACCCACAAAATCGGTAGATCATAGCAATCCCCCCGGCCTACGGTGTTATTTTTTGCTATGGGATAGTTTTTGATGTGTTTGGGGAGGAGTAGCCATGGTGGGGAGGAGGAGCCATGGTGGAGAGGAGGACGGGTAGTAGGTGGTGGTGACTAGTAGCAGCAGCTGCAGAGGAGGAGGTGGTGAGGAGGAGGAGCAGGTTGGGGGCTGACCGGAGTTGAACCTCCGGTCGTCGGGGGCGGCCTTGTCGTTCTCCGATGGTGCAAGCAAGAAGCGGACACACACTTCGAAGGTATAATCACGTCGTCACAAATATTATGTAAATATTAGCGCATAGTTCGTGTAGCGGATAATATTAGTGTTCGTTGTGAATTTCAGTGTTAATTTAATTTAGGAGGCATTTTAGCGCATAGTTCGTGTAGCGAATAATATTAGTGTATATCGTGAATTTTAGTGTTAATATATTTTTGGAGGCATTTTAGCGCATAGTTCGTGTAGCGGATAATATTAGTGTATATTGTGAATTTTAGTGTTAATATATTTTTGGAGGCATTTTAGCGCATAGTTCGTGTAGCGGATAATATTAGTGTATATTGTGATTAATATAGTTTAGTTAGTGTATATAAGTCATATTGTGAATTTTAGTGTTAATATATTTTTGGAGGCATTTTAGCGCATAGTTCGTTGTGATTAATGAGAAGATGACAATGTCTGACAGGTGAAAATGTCTGAATCAGTAAATCTGAATGTTTACTACGGCGCTGGTAATGTTCGATATAATGAGTTGGGGGTTGATCTTAGCGAGTTTAAAAATGGCGTCATGACACTAGCAGACCCGGACAGACTGGACATTAGATAATTGAAGTACTGGTTGACAACTAGTTTCGGGCTGGATCCTGAAGTATGTTCCGTCAGTATTCATGCATTGTCGACCAAATCTTGTAAAAATGTCAAGTGGGAGTTGATGCCGGTAGATAGGAGCCAACATTGGTTGTCCCTGTTAAGACGCTGCCGAGACCGAAGAATCCACCCATATGCACTTGTGCAACCTGTGCCGAAGGAGGAGAATACCGTACAACTCCACAGGGGGTATGAACCCGGCCAAGGCAGTGAAGTGGCTAACGAGATTGTTTTATCCGGGTCACAGCCACAAGATGTGGATGGTAGCCAACCCGAGAAACAGTCAGACTACGTGCCACACAATGTTTGTGGTCCTGATACTGGGCAGAGTAGCCATTCGATAATATTAGCTAGTTCTGGTTTTGCTGATGGGGATGAGGAAGGGGATGAAATGCAGAGGGTGATGGAGGAAGAGGACGAGGATGGATTGGTGGAGGAACTGGATTCTGAAAATTCTGAGGATAAAGTTGAGGTACCGATTCCTTCTGCATGGGAGCAGGACATATCCACCGACCTTACGGTGAACAATGGCCATGAGACTCCATGGCAGTATAATTTGAACCAAGTACAAATAGGGGCTATGTTTGATACAAATAAAAAATTGAAGTGTGATGTGATAAAGTGGGCTATGTCTACGCAGAGGGTTTTCAAGACACACATATCAAGTCCAACAAACTATATCGTGAAATGTGTTGTAACAGGTTGTCCTAGGAAGGTGCACGGGCACGTGCCGAAGTATGACATCCACTGGGTTGTCACCATTGTCGTCCCACATAATTGTGTGAGGACGAACCTGCTGGTCAAGCATCCGAACCTGACTTCAAGTCTCATTGCGCAACTCATGTATACTGAGATAGTAGAGAAGAAAGATATGGAAGCAAAACACATCCAGACAGCAGTGAAGGTCAGATGGAATTATGTCATTCCTTATGGGAAGGCTTGGAGGGCTAAGCAGAAGGCTATGGAGGAAAGGTTTGGGACGTTCTTCGACTCATATGATAATGTTGTCCATCTCCTGGGCATACTGAAGGAGAGGAATCCCGGCACTTAT
Source organism: Triticum urartu (assembly GCF_003073215.2). Classification (NCBI taxonomy): domain Eukaryota; kingdom Viridiplantae; phylum Streptophyta; class Magnoliopsida; order Poales; family Poaceae; genus Triticum; species Triticum urartu. The sequence continues at coordinate 71,464,746 of NC_053025.1, forward strand.
GTGAACGTACAACACATGACGTTGCTGAGTATACCAGATTTCAAGGTGTTGAAACGAGTGTTCTTCTCTTTTGCTATGTGCATCGGAGCTTTCCGGCATTGTCCTCCTGTTATATTTGTGGATGGTACATTCCTGACCAGTCAGTATAGAGGGCAAATCCTGACTGCTATTGGTGTGGACGGGAACAATCAAATCATCCCACTTGCCATGGCATTTGTGGAGGGTGAGAACTTTCTCAGCTGGGTATGGTTCTTCCGCCAAGTGAAAATTGCCATCGTGAAGGACCGACCAAACGTGTGTGTCATTCATGACAGACATGCTGGTATATTGAAGGCCGTGAAGACACTTCATAATCCAGCAGATGACGAACCAACACCTTGGAGGGACTTGCAGAGCCAGTGGTGCATGCGCCATCTTGGGGCTAATTTTTTCTCACAGTTCAAGAACAAGCAGTTGATGAACTTGTTCAAAAAATTATGCAAGCAGAGCCAGCAGCGGAAATACGAATTTATTTGGTCAAAACTAGATGAGTTTACTAAGAAGCAGGTCCATGCAAGGAAAAAAATGGAAGAAGATCAGGTTAAATTAGCAGCACTCATCGCGGAGCTAGAGGAGCCAGTTAGTCTTTGTGACTTGCCAGCAATTGACCCTCCTAATACTAAGAGAAAGAAGGGAATGGCAATAAAGAATTTTTCTGAGTGGATAGAGAAAGAGCCTCCAATGAATTGGTCTTTGCTGCATGACACACATGGAGCTAGGTATGGCCACATGACAACCAATCTTGCAGAGGTGTATAACTTTGTGCTGAGAGGGAATAGAGCATTGCCACTCACAGCTATTGTGGAGGCTGTATTCCATGGCACTTTGAGATATTTCAGAGAAAGGCACGAGTTAGGAAAGAAGCATATTGAAGATAATCAGAACACACCTTATTGTAGCCGTGTCATGGAATACATGGCAAAGAAGATAGAGAAAGCAAAGAAGCACAGTGTCAGACTCATAGGGAATCAAGAAAGGAGGTATGAGGTTCAGCTTCCTACCGATGGTTTTGGTTCTGGAAATGAGGTGAAGACACATGAGGTAAAAATTGGAACGGAATTATATCCAACGTGTGAGTGTACATGCAACAAACCGAAGTTGTTGCACCTACCTTGCTCTCATGTGTTGGCTGCCTGTGGCCAGATTCAGTTGGATGATATATCCTTCGTGTCCCCATACTATTTAAAAGAGGAAGTGCTCAACACCTGGACAGGCGAGATGACAGGGTTTAGAGTCGTCGGCAATTTCAACAAGGTAAACGACGGTGAGAGAGTATACATCCCGCATCCAGACCTTCGGCGAACAAGTAGGGGCAGACGAAAGGCCCGTCGCATCCGAAACGATATGGACCAGTCTGAAGCTGGTGGAGCAACCAGACAATGTTTGTTATGCGCGGCTTATGGGCATAGGATGAAATATTGTCCCGACCTGAACAAAGATGGTGCTTCCGCATCGACGAGTGCTTCCACATCGACGGCTGCGACAACAGGAGCAAGAGGCGGACGTGGTCGTGGCAGTCGAGGCCGAAGGGGCGGACGAGGAAGAAATAACTCACAAGCTATATAATGTGCCGTAGTGGGTTTTAATATGTAATATGTCAGGACTATGTTTTAATTTGTAATATGTGAGGACTATGTTTTAATTTTTAATATGTCAGGACTATGTTTTAATATGTAATATGTCAGGACTATGTTTTAATTCGTAATATGTCAGGACTATGTTATAATTTGTAATATGTCGTACTATGTTTTATTTGCACCTGAGATTTGTTGTTTGAATTGCAGATATGTCTTCGTATCCGTTGCTTAATGGTAACATCGATAGAAAGCACCGGGACGCCCTTACGGAAGCGGGCAACAACTTAGACGTGTTGGTCACTCGTACCCCAAAGACTAACTGGCTGATACACGATTCATGGGTTGATAGGTATGTGTGCATATAATGGAGACCATATAATGACTTACTATGTTTGACATACTTTTCATAACCGCTAACAATCTCTTTATTTTGTAGGTTAAGTTGAGCTGGACTTCTACCCTTGGCACGGCTGGTTGAGGGTACTTGGATGAGTGGATTGATGGTCCGGACTTAGATGAGGCAGGTGAACCATTGCAGTTACACAAGAGGCAAGTGAAACGTTTCTCTTACGACAAGTCACTCCTTACCTGCTTAGTAGATAGATGGAGACCAGAGACACATACGTTTCACTTTCCTTGGGGAGAGATGGCGCCTACTTTACAGGATGTGTCTTACTTGTTGGGATTACCTTTGGACGGTGCTGCCATAGGTCCCTTAGAGGCAGAATCTGGGTGGCAAGCAGCGATGCAGACCCGTTTTTTGGCTGCAGTCCCGACTGCTAGGGCTATAGACAACAATCCTCATGGACCTCTTTTTAGATGGTTGAGCCAGTTTCAGGTAACCATCACGGCCACTTAAACAAATGTTGTTTTTTAGTTGTCCGATGTTCATACAATTATTACGTTTCTATGTAGATTGTCTCGTTAGGACATCCCGACGTTCAGTTGTCGGAGGCACAGATTGACCGGTCCCTAGAGGCATATATTCTTTGGCTGTTCGGCAAGACAATGTTTACGGAGAACCACGTGACCACTGTCGATGCACGACTCATCGGTATTGCACGAGAGATAGCTGAAGCACGTTGCCCTGCGGATATTCTACAGAGGAGTTTTGGTTCTGCTGTGTTAGCGGCTACGTACAGAGGCCTGTGCAAAGCTTGCTTGTTGAAGTCTAGAAAATCTAGTCTTGTTGGATGTCCATTATTGTTGTAGCTTTGGTCATACGAGAGGTTCCCTATTGGACGACCCTATGTCTACATTGATAAACCTTTTGGTTTGGAGGACTTAGCTGGGACTTATGTGCCTGCTATCGGCGACTTACCTACTATGGGATCTGTTTGGACACGGCGAGAGGTACTTTTATATTAAGTAACAATTAATTCAATTATTTCTTGCCATTCAATAGTATTACTAATGCTTATTTGTTGTCATGCACAGAGACAGTTTGCGCATACTCAGGTTAGGGGATGCTACCCGTCCTTCATGGCGCAGTTTGATAGTTTGCACGAGGATCAAGTTATTTGGGAGCCATACTCGCCTCAGGCTATATCATCGAGGTACCCAGTTGGGATTTCTGGATTGTGCACTAGAGATCGGCACTTTTGGATGACCAAGGCCAAGTTGGTGTTCGACGTGATGGTTGAGGAGATGTCTCTTCATAGGGTGATGAGACAGTTCGGCCTATATCAACAGCCTGAGATTCCAGATATTCCACACTTGCCAGACCACGTGCACAAGTAAGTACTAATACTATTTTAGTTGGCAGCTCTGCATTCATAATATACCTAATCATGTATCGCGCATGTCAATCTCAGGGACAGTCGCCTAGGAGGAAACAAGTCCATGGCTTATTGGATTCAGAGCATTACCCCTTACGTTGACGAATGGACTACCGCTGCGACAAATATCTGGGGTGAGGTTCGGCCCTTTAACTGGGAAATGTTCGGGTTGTATCTGCAGCGTTACCCGCATACAACGAGGATCTACTTGGTTCCATCAGCTGCTCCTGATCAGATCGAAGCCCCTCTCACCAGCGATATGTACCCAACTGCCTCTGTTGTGGGAACCAAACACCACGCGGTAAATGCTTTGGTTCTCATATGTTAAGTCTTTTGTTAATCTGGACATATTCGCTTGGTTGTCTATTCGTGGTGTCTATCATACAACAAGGATATAATTGGTTCACTCTTTGTGTACAGGGTGACTTGACACTACAGGCGCGAGAGGAGGTTTCCGCTTTAATGCGGCGCTTTCAGAGGGGAGAAACTATCCCACCGCGAGAGGGCGTCTCATGGTTGAGGCGTCTTGATGACAAGCTACGCGGGATTTACGCAGCTGTTACGTGTAGACGGACTTCGGATGTTGCACTTCCTCCTCCAGCACATCGTCCGCCACGTCCCTCTGTACAGCATTCAGAACCACGACCCTCTGTGCACCGTTCAGAATCACGACCCTCTGTGCACCGTGCAGAACCTCATCCTTCACAGCCAGGGAGATCTTCCTGGCATGAGCCACCTCCTTCACAGCCAGGGATCTCTTCCTGGCATGAGCCACCTCCTTCACAGCCAGGGAGCTCTTCCTGGCATGAGCCACCTCCTTCACAGCCAGGGAGCTCTTCCTGGCATCAGCAGATGAATCTAGGTAACACTACTCACTACATTCTTTTGAACAATGTAGTAATCGTTCTTGCATTCTCAGCAGTCACTGATACTTACTGGTGGTGCTTCGTTCATGCATTTGTATGAATTTTACTTCACCGCAGGCGGCAACCATTCGCAACCGTTCATGCATTCAGAGCAGTCATCGATCCTTAGTGGTGGTGCTTCGTACTTTGAGGGCGACCGCGAGGATGATGACCAAGCTACAAACATTTATGGCTTCTCGCAGACAGTGTTTCACACTCCACCACCACCACCAACGCAGGAGACAGAGACCGTGACAGACGAGGTTAACTATGGTCGTGGTTATCGCGAGCCTCGTCCACTGCCTCAGCGCGTATCGCCTTCCGGTCCTCGCCCGAGGAAGACCCAGACTCGTCGTCGTCCCCCGCAGTGATATGCTTATCTATCTATGTATGACTCATTATCTATGTTAGTTTCAGACTATTTGCAGCTGTGTGTCAGTATTTATGTATGAGACATGCTTCATGTATGTGTTACTATCGCACTTGCTTCTATGTGTTCAGGAGACATATATTGTTTTATGTATGCGAGAGACATATTACTATTAATTCGCATTCTTATTTCAGTTACATTTCCAAATAGACTACAACCGATAATTAAGATACAAGTACATCTGAATTAAACGGTGCGGCTGAACTTGTGCAATACATCTTACATACTACAAAATGAAATTCAGATAGAAGATAATGCCCTACAATAATACAATACAAACTAATAATGCAAATACATCTGAATAAAACGATACAACTGGAATACATCTTACATACTACATGAAGTCATCCTCCGTTGATGCAGCCCTCTTGCCCTTCGACGATGCGCTCCTCTTGCCCTTCGTCGATGCAGAACTCTTGCCCTTGGTCGATACAGAACTCTTGCCCTTCGCGGATGCAGAACTCTTTCCTTTGGACGATGCAGAACTCTTGCCCTTCGACGATGCAGAACCCGGAAGCGGCGGCATGAAGATATCATCGTCGTCCTCGCTCCCCTCAGTCCATAAAAATGGATGCTTTTCTGCAGTCCTTCTGAAAGTTTCACTCTTCGGCTCCACCACCTTATTCCACCTTTCATGCAACCTAAGAAGTTCTTGACGTACCTCCTCATAGGTCCTTTCAGGCCACCCAGACCTACATAATTGGTGAGCCAACTCATTCATTATGGTGTCACTACCGGTGAGTTCGTCCCATGGAACTATCCTATTGTCCATCCTGAAATCGGTAGCTAGACTCAGCAGAGTGCTGCTCATCTCAGGGTGAAAACTACGATCGAATGGATAATGGGACATCTCGACTACACTACACTGGAATGCTTATCCACCTCCGCCTGAAGCGGGTTTTATAGATACAGAGGAGAAAATGGCGGGAAAGAATAACTGCGGTATGGCGGGAAAGGGTTGGCGGGAAGGGATTGGCGGGCAAATAAGGCGGGAAGGGATTGGTGGGAAAATAAGGCGGGAACGGATTGGCGGGAAAATAAGGCGGGAAGGGATTGGCGGGAAAATAAGGCGGGAACGGATTGGCGGGAAAATAAGACGGGAAGGGATTGGCGGGGAGGGGTTGGCAAGAAACGGGTGGCGGAAACATATGGCGGAAAGGGGTGGGCGGGAAACGGGTGGCGACAAAATACATTTCAGCATGAGCCATGCAACTTCGGCCTAGGGTTGACCAAAAAGTGACTTTTCGGCCTAGACTAGACCAAAAAGTCTATTTCGACCTAGAGTTGACCAAAAAGTGTCTCTTCGGCCAGGGGATGGCCGAAAAGTACTACTTCGGCCTAACTGTGGCCGAAAAGTAGTAGTTCGGCCAAAGAATGGCCGACGGGCTACTAGTTTTGGTTTTTTGCATTACGTCCTATAGTTTCCGAAATTGCTAAAAAAACATGATAGTTTTGAAAAAAAATCACGTAGCACCACCCTCTCCTAGTCTCCTGCAACGCCTGCAACACACGTTCTCTGCACTTGCCCACGACATGCAGCAGCAGCAGCAGCTGATCATCCCATCTCATCTCATCTCATCTCCTCGTCACGCTAAGCCAGCGCCCAGTGCGCAATAACTTGAGGATCAAAACATCCTCCTGGACTCTCTCTGGAGCCGGGACGGAGGTTGAAGGCAGGATCGACCGATCGGAGCACCATCAATTCAGCAGCAACGCTCTTCCTCGCGTGGTCCTGCTCTGCTCGATCCGCCGTGATTAGCGCCCATCTCCCCGCCCTTGCGTGCACGGCTTTATGCCACCAGCAGCAGCAGGATCGCAGGCGCTCGTTGCTTCACCCTCACCCCCACTGGCGTGAGTGAATTCCTGCTGCTGCTGCTGCTGCTTTGTGCACTGCGATGCTACTACTGCCTCCAGTGGACCACCTCATATGCAATGCAGTGGATCACAGGATCTTTCTGATTTTCCCACACAAGTGTTCTAAAACAACACTTCGTTCTGCTCTCTCCACATGTGATTTAATTGCTTTTGCTCCTGTTTAAAAATTTGACTACACAAGCCGGCTGTGATGAGAAGGTGGATGGATCTCCTTTTCCTTGATTGGTTGGCTCGGCTGGTGCCAACTCAAGAACAACTGCCCTTGTCCTGTGGCGCGGCAGAGTTCACATGCATGCAAGCATGCATGCGTGAGCTCTTCTCTTGCACACAAAGATAGGACGAGCCGAGCATTAGTGCTGCATCATCGTGTCCCTCCTTGGAGCACTTGTCACTCACTCTCCCAACCCTAACCCTAACCTATGGGTCAACTAGTAGGAAGCATGTGTACACCATGAAGCTAAAGCTAGGGGTGTTCGTCCTTTGATTATTCTTCTAGGGCCTGCTTCTCGTGCTTTCCTCTCAAGAAAGACTTGTCTTTGTGTCTTCTGACAGGGGAACCATAGTCCATAGAGTATACCCTAACTATTGTTATAGGGTAACTTCCAAAAAAAAAAAACTACGCATTTTTGTAGGGCTAGGCCGGGAGATGGATGAGATGGGAACAAGGCAGCAACCCCTCCAGCTTTTCTTGCCCTATTCTTTCTCTTGACGTGGACGACGAGCTGATGCATGCGGTCAAGAGAAAAGTAAATGCTCGCCTCCCCTCCACGTCGATCAACATCAACATCAACATCTCGTATCATCATCCCTCTGCTATGCAACAGTAGCATGGCCTGTTCATAATTTTATTTTATTTTTGTAGTAGTAGAGCGTAGTACTTGGGTGCCACCACAGCAATGAGCCAAAATGCACCACGCCGCTTCCTTGGGCTGCTACATTAAATTGGCAGAGTACTGTAGCAGTGAAAAAAGTTAAATGAGGTCTCGAAAGCACCAAGCTGTCATGCCAGAACGAGCATGGTATTTATTTAAGCCCCCCTCCAAATAAATTCCCCTGGCTGGCTTTAGCTCCTACGGCCTCTCACAGTCTCATTACGTCACTCAGCCCGTCTTTTCTTTTCATTTTTGCATGGATGGATGGATGGGTGCAAGATATATCGTCTGAAAACATAGTACCGCCACGTGCGCTCCCACTGAGCTGCAGCAGAGAAATGACACCACGCTGCAGCGTACGTACGGGTGGCCGCCCGTTCGTCTGATGCCCGTGATGCGTGTGCGCGCGCGCGGGGGGCGTATCCTGATCCCGGAATCCGGTTCCCTACGTAGCGCAGCCGATAAGCGTGGATGGATTGGCCGGAATCCCATCGTGGTGTACTACCGCGCGCTCGCTCGCTCGCACGCGCAGGATCACGCGCACACTCAAGCCGGGCGTCTGATGTGATTTGATAACACGGCCCGGCCCGGGAGGGATCCCGCCCCTTCTTCCTCCTCCGCTTTCTCGGTTTTTTTCCGGCGCGGCGGCCGATGCTATCTCTCTCTCTCTGTTCTCTCGGCGCCGCTGGAGAAAACTTTGCGACGCACGCACGGCCCCGTCCGTGCATGCGCGGTCAGTGCCTCATTAAACCCTCGTGCTGCCGCCGCTGGGGTTTCAGAGCTTTTTCGCTGTGGGGGTTTGCGCGCGTGTGTGATGGATAGAATGTTTGGTGCAGAGGCCTTTAATTTGTCCGAAAGTTGGGCGCCGGGTTTGCCTTTCCCGGCCTCTTGTTTTCTGCTGCTGCTCGCCCTCGTCACGTTGCAGTAATAATGGAGCTCAGTACGCGGTGTTCAGGCTCAACTCTTGGCCGGTGGCCGCAAAAATAATCAGGCTCGGTACGAAAGATGGAGACGCGCAGGCCACAGCCGCAAGCATACTACTACGTGAATAATTTTGGGGGTTTCTGCATGGTAGTGTAGTACTAGTGTTTCTGTTAAACGAGATGCAGTACGGATGTTTTACTGCGCAGACCATTCAATTTTTTTGAGGTTGACAGCTATGCCGGCACAGTCGGCAGTGCTTGCAGATGAGAGTACACTCACTCATCCATGGACATGCTAACACTAAGCCGGCCTCTCACTTCTCTCCTATCTATCCGTATTTACTTGCTACGTACAAAGATGCAATTTAATGCACGTCCCTCGTCTCTCTCCCTCTCAGCGCAGAGCACACAGCATTGGCATGCGTGATAGTACTGTGTGTTTTCTTGTAGTACTACGTAGTACTATTTCTCCAGGACTCTGGGGCCAAGATAAAACCGCACTGAGCTCTATCCGTTGTTGGCTAGAGCCTTGAGGGCTATTAGGACGTACATATGGGTGTTTTTCTGTAGAAACAAGTGCACATGCTCTTCCTTCGAATGAGCTATCAGCACCAAGAATGAGTAGTTGAGTACCATCTACTCGATACCTACTAGTAGATGAACCGGAAACTTCCCTAAGAAAAAGATACTCTGAAACACGCCTCATTCCTTACAAAAAGTATTTCCACTCTTCGATTTTTTCCTTGAAAAAAAGTCATACATTCGACTGAGTATTACGTGCATGATTTTAAGTTTGGTGCAAAAACACTCATCAGCGCCCCATGTGCAAATATAATAAATTTAGTGCATAAATAGCTGCTATTCTAGTCATCTCATGTTTTTGTAAGAACACAAACTAGCATGTTTTCTCATGAAAATGTAGAGGTGCATGATATACTACCATGTGTACAGCATTAAAAGAATAAAAATAAAACATCCAAAAAAAACTCTTTTATACTAGTATTTTTCTATAAACTAAATGGTATAACCAATCCCAGAGCACAAAATCCACATCCCCTATGTACCAGATTCAGTCTATTTGTGTTCTTTATTGTTCTTCTATGGTACTATATAATGATCTCACTTTAGGAAGATGTTCAGATATTATACATGTGTTTGTGTGTTAAAAAAATTGAAATGAGCTTCCTGTAGCTCGAGCTCTGTTGGCATTTTTTATTTTGAGTGCATGGAGCTTGGTATTTAAAAAAACCAAAAAACATATTTAAAAGTTAACAAAAATCCGTAAAAATCCCATTAAACATATATGTGTTCCGCATGAACGTGTGAAGTTTTGTTTAAAAATATTGTGGTTTGTAGGCTATAAAAAAGTCTGGCCCAACAAAAAAAATAAAGGGCCCATTTTGGAAATATGTATTTGTCTTTTTGCTGTATGCCACGTGTGAAAGTATAGTGTTATCAAATTTTGCACATACGTAGTATACACGTGTATGTGTGTTCACAATTTTTTTTACATCACACTATGGAAATTTGAAATTTGAAAAGACCTCCCTATAGCTCGAGCTCCGTGGCATTTTTAGATTTTGATTGCAGACTTTTGGTGACCGTGCTTCAGGGAGCTCGGTATTTAAAAAAAATCATATTTCTTTCAAAAAAATCGGGAAAATCCATTGAAACATATATGTGCTCCTCATGAATGTATCAAATTTCGTTTAACAATATTGTGATTTTTAGGTTGTACAAAAAAAAATCGGCCCAACAACAAAAATAAAGGGCACATTTTGGAAATGTGCATTTGTCTTTTTTCTTTAAGCCACGTGTGAAAGTATAATGTTGTGAACTTTTTCACATATGCAGTATACATGTGTAGGTGTGTTCATAAAAAGTTTCAAAAGAAATCACATTGTCGAAATCTGAAAATTTAAAATGAGCTCCGTGTAGCTCGAGCTCCGTTAGCATTTTTCGATTTTGAGTGCAAAATTATGGAGGAGCATGGTATTAAAAAAAAACATAAATCATATTTAAATTTAAAAAAATTCGTGGAAACATCTATGTGTTCCTCATGAATATGTGAAACTTTGTTTAAAAATCTTGTCATTTGTAGGCTGTACAAAAAGAAAACAAAAATCCGGCCCAACAACAACGATAAAAGGACCGTTTTGGAAATATGTATTTCTCTTTTTTCTGTACGCTACCTGTGAAATAATAATGTTGTGAAATTTTGCACATACATAGTATAAATGTGTTCACAAAAAATCGTGTTGCGGAAATTTGAATTTTAAAAACGAGCCACCCTGTAGCTTGAGCTCCTTTGGCATTTTTCGATTTTGTTTTTTTACATAAAGCTAACTTGGTGGGGGGAAATATTGCAGGCCTAGTAGAGATCGATGAAGGATTTTATCGATACACAAATATTGAGAAAGAGAAAAGGTGTATGCAACATACATTGAAATATTTTTCTAAGGTTTAATCTGTTGTTAGAAATCATAAACTAGGGTGTACAAAAAATAGCCTCATGTATAAGGGGTGCTTGGTGGGTTGTGGTTTAAAAATACGAAAATGATACCTCGCGAACGTCTGAATTCCGCCACCTCTGAGTGAATGCCTTCTTCTATGTTGGTTTCTTTGCACGAACTTGACGTGTGCCACACTGCCATGTCACGCTTTGCCAACCATTCCCTAAAGCGTGGTGACTAGCGAACTCCCTCCTCCGCACTATTTCTCTTTGCTCACACTCACCGCATTCTCCTCCTCTCTCTCTCTCTCTCTCTCTATTGCGGCGGTTCGAGACGATTGTGGCTTCCTTGCCGCTGATTTCAGCGTCGTTAGGTCAAGTGGTTTACTCATGGCTGGGACGACGGTTTTCATCTTTTTTGTCGGCATCGAGCTCATGGCCAATGGCGGTATTTGTGCATTTGGTGATGGTGGTTGCGGATGGTGGTCGGGGATATGGTTTTCTTTAAGTTTTTTGGTGCCGACGCGTGTAGGAAGCACCATGGTTTTCTTCGGTTTGTAGTGTGGTGGCAGCAACTGTTGTGAATTCACTGGCGAGGGGGCGTGAGTGTTTTTGGGGGAGGGGTTGCAACGTAGATGGGGATAGTAGTTTCCACCCATCCACTCTTCATCTAAGCAATTTTATACCATTTTTCATGCTTTCACTTAGTCTAAAATTTGCTAGAACTGTTGTATGTGGGTAGATGGTATTGTTTTTTGAAGGAGGGGTAGGTGCTATTTTTTAATTGTGTAGAGGGTCTTTTTCTCCCTATTTTTTGCCATGTCGAGTCCTATTTATCCAGTATAAACCGCCATGTTGTGTAAATGGCATATGCGCATATGAGAGACAAAATTGCCATGATATGTGTGTGTGATTGGTAAAACTGTCATGGGTATATATGTGTGAGAGAGACTTAGGCCAACTCCATCGCACGATCTTATCCTGTCCGCCTCCGTCCGTTTGGGGTAAAACGGACAAACGAGGTGGCCCCAGCGCGCGGGAGCAAACGGACTTTTGTCCTTTTGTGTCCGATTTCAACCCATCCGCGGCCGAAGTTTGCGCCGTTTTTGGGGTGAAACGGACACCACGCGGACACGTGGGTTGTCTGCGCGCGTCCTCCCCAGACCCGCCCGTCGGTGGCACAGGGCGGGCCTTTTTCTATCCGCCCCACTCCCTCCCTCAGGCCGCACCCCCCTCCACTCTTCCCCACTCTTCCCCTCACTGCCGCCGCCGCTGCCATTGCAGCCATGCAGTTCGGACGCGCGCTCGCCCAGCCCCTTCCCCTCGGCGCCGCCGAGCTACCCAACCACGGCCACCTGGTTTGCGCACCCGCCGGCCGGATTTGGGGAGGATCCGGTCGGTCTTGAGCTCGCCCGGCTGTGGGAGGCCGGGTCGCGCCATGGACTGGCCGGGCACCTCGCCGAAAGGCCCTGGCAGGGCCGCAAGGTCACATGCAGGCAGTGGCTCCTCCTCTAGCCGCTCGGATCTGCACCGTCGGTGGTCCGCCGGCAGATACACGAATGGCGGTCGGCCGGGCTCGGTGCTTGCCCAAAAGCTCACCGGCGCACCGTTGCCACTCATTAAGTGCGACCACTGCCCAAGGATGGTCGTGCGCCGCGTGTCTACAATGCCGGAACATCCCAGATGGGTGTTCATCAAGTGCTTAAATGATGGGGTATGTGCTCTTTTTAGCTTCGGTTTGTGCTCTACTTTTGACTAGTTGTGCTAACTACAAATTTTATTGTGTAGCATCGATGCAAGTTTTGGTATTGGGAAGAAGAGTACATCGATATATTGATAGAGCGAAATTTAGTACATGTTCGTGCACTTTTAGCTAGCATAGAGGCTGTAGATGAGACAAGTGCACTTGTTGCTAGATTAGAGGCTAGACACGAGACTAGGTGTGAGGAAGCAACATCGACTTCTGGCTTGAAGAAGAAAGGAGGATGCCAGATCGAGCCTCCTCCACAGATCAACAATGAGTGCATCGAGAAGGCCCTAACCCAACTCAAGGGAGCAGTTATGGAAGTTGGGTATCTTCTAAAATGTATTCTTGTTGTTCTTGTTTTTTTGGTCTTGCTTTACTAGTCAAAATGTGATAATGTATTTTTCATGTACCGAAAATGAATGATGAAAAGAAGTGAAGGACTTGCAAAGAAAAATGTGCGCGGATAGGATGCGTTCGGGATGCATCCGCGCGATGGGCGCACGGCCACTGCATCGCAGGACAGATCCGGACATGACCCCATCGCCTTACCCAAATGGACAGAATCCGGACAAAACGGACGTCCGTTTAGGGTCGCGCGGTAGAGTTGACCTTATATTGTCGTCGCATATTGTGTGTCTGAGAAACAAACTTGCCATGGCATGTGTGTTTTTCTAGACATAACTACCATGGCATGTGTGTTTTTCTAGGCTAAACCATAAACGGATACACTTTTATTCATGCGTGATTCTCCAATAGAGCAAGATCCTGCATGGAAGTCTCCACATGCTTAGATAGCGGATTACATTGAGTGAAGACTAATGATCAACATTTAACTTGGTAATTCGTATGTCCACGTGAACCTCCTTGGAGTCCCCGTGCACTGCGTCGGCGAGTAAAGGGTGCCATGGGTTTTCCAAGTCCACATTGGCGGGATAGTCCCAGCTCCCCAGAGTCCAAGTCCGTTCAATGAGGCCGGTGTCGCCGCCTTCGCGACCCGGAGGGGTAGTAACACTCACCACGCACCCGTACATCGGCCTCGTGTCAGTGTCAGCGTCAGCGGCGTCGCCCCTGACACACATTACAAAGACGGGGCGGCGGCCTACGCGGGCCTCGCTGGTGCCCATGATCAAGAGGAAGACGCTGCCATCCTCCTCCGAGACTAGCAAGCGGTGGTGATCCTCCAGCGACTCTGGCATGGTGAATGGGTAGCACGTCTCGTACTTGATGTTCTCCGCCAAGGGCCAGCAGTGACCGCTGCACGCATCTGTGAGGTGATGCACCATGTCTGTCGGCGAGCCACAAAACGGCATCGGGCACTCATAGCAGTGGACGAAGGGCTCCTTGGAGGCATCGACCAGGCCGTCCATGAAACAGGAGTGGCTGTAGGGGACGTTGCACCAGTTGAATATATGAGCAAGTTACTACGAGATTTAATCCGAATAAGCACAAAATAAATCATGACGGCTATAACAGAGATGAAACTAATCATGTGGACTAGCATAGTAGTAGGATATAGAGTAGAAAC